>NC_056731.1:273487834-273687834 GCF_019279795.1 Protopterus annectens
AGACCCAGAGGGCAATAAATGCAGGCAACACTCACCTGCAAAGCCAATATTATATGTCCATTGCTACCCAAGAAGTCTAGTGAGCAGGGCCCGTTGATTGAACAACTCCACAAGCCACAACAACAAGCATTTCACATTCTTGATGTTAGCATCCAGTGCCCAACACAACTTAACAGCCATCACAGTCCACAACTGATGACAGAAGACAGGTGTACTGGTGACTGCCACTCACGCCCATGCTCCCGTGCTGGGCTCTATGGGTCTTGATATGAAAATTAAACCCAAATTGCTTTGTTTACAGTCAGGACTTCATCTCTCTGTGCCACAGAACTGGTTCAGCAGGAACAAACATTTATTCTTTAAACATGTATTTGTTTTCTTTCTTTAGCTTTATTTTCTTATCCCATATCTGGTTAAGGCAGCATAGGTGACTTTCGGTTAATGGATATCTGTTTTAGAGATAGCATAAAACAATCAGCAGCAGGCACCATGCAGATGCTACACATGCCTGTCCAAAGGAGACAGGCTAATATGCATAGTTCAATGAATTGTTAAGCCTCTGCAGAATAGGACACTGTTAGGTCCTTATCTGAAAAGGAATGGGATAAATCATCTTTTCATAGATTTATAGATGTATACATTCATATTTCAAAACCACTGAGTCCTATAACCATTCATGCCTTGCCAGTCCCCTTAGGCTACATCTCCTTTGTCCAGGAGGACCATACTAGTCAATCCCAGAGTAAATTATTGGATACCTACCCGGCAATTTAGTTTACATTTAAAAGAAGATTGTGGGTTGCACTGCTTAACATGTAGATGAAGTTAATTCCAGAGGTTTGGAAGGTCCAGGGTTATAAACCTGTCCCTTCAATGTATTTTATTTATCTGTTGGTAAAGTTTAAGGTCTCTGGTTCTAGTATTTGTGAAATATTAGACTTGTGATGAAACAGGAGGTCCAGGACAATAAGTCTGTAAGACACAGAATAAAGGGATAGACCTTCCATCCACTCTTGGTAGCTCAGGGACTTTAGGCCTGTGATCTTTTTATATAGGAACTTTTTGGGTCTTTCTTATTGTTTGATATGTTTAGTGTGATACACCGCAAAGGAGCATTGTAGTTGATAATTGATGTGATTAATGTTGAATATAAGGAAGTGATTATCTCTTTAGATCTTCATGATATTCCTTTGGCAATTAGCTGGGCTATATAAAAGGATTTCCTGACTACAGTTGTACATGATGGTCAAAAGAGAGGGCACTATCAACCCAAGTACCTAGGCCATTGACTACATTTTTGTTTTGCAGCAATGTGTTGTGTATGCAGTATGATAAGGAGAGGGGTTGTCTACGAAAAGTAATGATAATATACATTTAACCTTTGAGTTTTAGTCACTTTTTAGTACACCAAGAGTTTACTAGAGAGAGAGAGTGAGTTCATTCTAGAGGGTTTGAGTCTCATTGGGTGACCTAAGAACAACCTCCTGTTTGCAGTCATCTGAAAACTTTGTTAATGAGAAGTCTTAGCTATTTATATGGAGATCTGAGAAGTAAATACCAAAAAGAATAAGTCCAAGCACCAAAGCCCTGAAGGACACTGCTTGTTACTTTCATACATTCTGATGAGGCACTTGTAACCCAAACTGTGGGGTTTGTTTTTCAGCTACTTTACTAACCATCTTTCCACATATGAGTTTATTTTTAAAACTTTTAGTGTTTGTGTTATGCCAGCACTGGGAATGGCATTGAAGGCCTTGACCAGTTCAAGATACATCACTTGCACCACATGGTCACCATCTATAGCTTCTGTAACCTTTTCAAAGAAGGTTACCGGATTAAATAGAAAGGACCTACCTTTCACGAAGCTAAACTGTTGGGGTCATGTCTTCTAACAGTCTTGATATCACAGTTTATGAAGCAGGTTATAATATGCTTCATAGCTTTATAGATGAGGCTTGTAAAGCTAATAGGTCTGTAATTACCTGGGGCAGTTATAAGGCCACCCTTATGGAAGGGCATTATCACTCATGAGGGATGAAACCAATAGCTAAGCTTAAGTTAAACAGTTTGAGGAGTGTGCAAAGGTATGTTTAAAATTATTAATTAAGCTACCAAGTATATTGACAGGTCCCATGGAGGAAGTATTTCTAGCCTTGGTTAGTACTTTCAGTAAATGATCATTAGAGATAATTGGAGAAGTAAGGGATTCAGATGTTTCAGAGCTTTGAATAGGATTCTTGGGAGTGAAGTTGGCACTAAATTTGTTTGCAATGACACTGCCAATATCTATTGTGTCAGAATAGGAGGCCTCAATGTGAAGACATTCTGAACAATGTAGGACATTGTTTTTTTTAGTTTTCTAGCATATATAAAGAAGGATTTATAACTGCATCTTTGGCTTCAGAGGCCAGCCTAAGTTCATGGCTCCTTTAGTGGATCTGATAGTGTTTTATTTTGTAATTCTTTTAATATTATCCTTGAAAAGAGGAATTGTGGATCTACTAATTTGGGGAGTATCTTTCTCTTGTTGTATAATTTATTTATAGTGATGGAGCACTGAGATTGTTTTTGGAATTACTGTGATACTTGGTTTTGGTAGGGACTGCTAGCTCTATGCATTTCTCCAAAAGAGTATAACATGCCTTAGTGAAGCTTGGTGGTTTAACAAGGTCAGGTGACATGCAGTCATAAGTGAATTTTAATATTTCATGTCAAAGTAGGTTGAGGTGGGCATATTGTGGTTCTCATATTCAGTCTGGTTTGCTGTAGGAGCTTCTAGGAGTTTAAAAGAGGAGACACCATGGAAGTGTAGGGATCAGGTAAAGACTGTTCTGTCTTCTAGTATCATTATTAACAAACTGCTCACGGGAAGTTTGTTTATTAAGTCTTGGAATTTTTGGGCATATCCCATATTGAAGGTATACATGTCCCAGTTTATTGAAGGGTTGTTAAATTCACCCAAAATAAGGTAGATTGCTTATAGGGAGAATATTTAGAGCACTGTGGAATCTTACCTGCTCATCAGGGTCAAAGAAATTACTCTGTAACAAGCTATTCATTGATAATTAATCCTATTTAATCTGATATGCAGTTTAATGAGTTCTATTTGTAAGTCTCTAGGGATCTGCCTAGAGGTAAAATGTTCCTTGACAAATACAGAGACTGCACAGTTGCTTTGGGTTTGAAGACATGAAAAGCACAAAACCTGGCATAGAGTGTGCACTTTCTATTCAGTCAAACCATGTTTTGGTAACTAGGCAACCGAGAGTACTTTCTAAATGCAAAAGTGCCTCAATATTAGACAATTTATTGTTTAGACTTCTGGCATTGACGCGAACTACATTATGATCCAGTTTTGGAACTAGTATGTTAATTAACCTGGAACATCTGTAATCTGGAATCTGCCTAAAAATCTGGACTGTTGTGCATCTTTTCCCATACTGGATTGTGCTGGAATGACACCAGCTATTTAACTAATTATTGAGGCCATTTATCTTTCTTTGTACCCAGGCATCATTCAAGGAGAATTCCACTCAGGACTAGTGTCTTACATAATTCACAACATGAACGGAAAGTTCTGACATAGCTCTCTGCATATGCCACAGGGTTATACATGTCAAGTTATTCATGCCCACATGTTTCACTACCGTGCCATAGTTGCATTTGTCAAAACATAGGGTCCTTAGAACTCTTGTAACATCAGAGATCCCGGCAACCAAAACTCAATTCACTGTGATGCTGTCCTCATCCAGCCTTATGAGTGATGAGTCAGTGTGCCTGACAGTAGACTCACCTGTCCCTAAAATATTTCTGTTGCAGCTGTGGTTCAAAGTGATAGAGGTAGAGTGTGTAGAGTGTTTTTTGCTCTGGGTGACTATTTACGGGAGGTATACATGAAGAGGCTGAGTGGCCTGAATTTTGCAGAGACTTAATCTTCTTAGTTCTAGGAGGCTCTGGAACTGATTGTTTGACAGCTTCAGCATAAGATATGTTGGTGTTATTAGAGAAGGATTGCGGTGGTGGTGTATGAAGCTTATTAGCAAGTTTATAGGTAAGAGGAGGGCCTCTAGATTAATTAGATATTTACACCATTCAAAGATGGTATTAATAGTGCTGAATATAGTTCATAATTTGTGAGCCTAAGCCAGTTTGTGCACCATCTTTGAAGATTAGTGCTAAAAGGCTAGAAACAGAGATGAAGCTAACAGTCTGATCGTCCATCTTGTCCATTGCTTATGTGTTTAGAAGAGTAAAGAAAATGCACCATTAAACTGATAGAATGATACAAAAGACAGGACATCTCAAGCTTTAGCCACCAAAGGGGAAGAACTTTCCAGTTTGATTCCATAGTGCACACTAGTATGAAAAGATAAAATGAAACAAGATGGAGCTACCAAAGACAAATGTATAACAAAACAAGCAACTCAACAGCCACCAAGTTTGAAAAAGAAATCTAGATTGGCTTGGTGGACTTTCTGTATTCTGGTTCTATGGACTACAATTGGAGGGAAGTATATTTAAGTAGCTTAATGGGAGAGTTTAGAAAATGATGCTTACATGCTTATGGTCAACAGCCAATAAAAGAGGATATTTTTATTTATTTTATTTTTATTTTACATTTGTTGACCGGGATAGTCCAACTGGATGCATGTCCATTTTCAGCGGAGGCCCGGGGAGAAAAGCTCCAAGGGTAAGCAGATACAGCATTACATAATACCAGCATTACATATTACAAACAGACTATTTACAGAGATTACATAAGTAAGCAAGTTAAACAAGTTCCACAGGTTACAGTTAATCCTTAGCACAAGTCAGGATTAAATTAAATTTACAGTAAACTGGTTAACAGATTTTTACACATTCTAGAGAGAGTTAGCCAGGCTTGATACATTGACATAGCCAGTTAAGTGACAAATGTTGTTTGAGTCTAGTTTTAAATTGACCTAAGTGGAAAGTAAGGTAATATCAGCTGGAAGAGAGTTCCAGGATCTACTTACAGTGTTTGCAAAGAGAGAATCACCGGCTGTGTTATTAATTTTGCTAGTCTGAATTAGTAATTTGTTAGAGGATCAAAGCGGTCTAGGATTGTTATGGGGGTGATAATATTTTTAAGTGCAGGAGTATTTTCTGGATTATAGAGGATTTTATAGGCCATAATGAGTTGGTTATACTGGATTAGGCTGGGTAGTTCAAGCCACCTAAGCTGATTTAGATTGATGCAATGATGTGTCCTAAAAGGCAGCCCAGTGGCAAATCTGGCAATGTGATTGTAGCAAATTGAGAGTTTGTTAAGGACAGTCTTGTTTAAATTCGAGAGTAGAGGGGATGCATACAGAAGGGTTGAAAGAAGGTAAGAGCGAGCTATGGCAATTTTAGCTGGAGGGGTTAGGAAGGCTTTTATTCTGTAAAGTGACCCTAGTTTTTTATTGATGGTTTTGATAGTTTGGTTAACATGTAGGTCAAATTTTAGATTATTGTCTATGATGACACCTAATAGTTTTGTAGATGGGTCAGGGGAGATTATTGTGCCATCATTTGATTTTATGGTAAAGGTGAAAGCGGTAGACCTACGTGTTGGTGAAAATAACAGCATTTTAGTTTTTCTGGGATTTAGGATCAGACGATGTTCAGAAAGCCAGTTTTCTATTTTATTAAAGGTGTTCTGGGTAGCTGACCATAACTCTACTGGAGATGCGGCTGAGCAAATCAGAGTAGAGTCATCAGCATATTGGATACAGCTGACTTTTGGGATGACAGTATAAAGGTCGTTAATGAAGATGGAGAACAGCAAGAGCCCTAGTATAGAGCCTTGTGGTACTCCAAGGGTGTTAGGTAGAAGGTTAGAGAGTTTGTTCTGCCAGAGGACAGCCTGCTGTCAACCATTCAGGTAGGATTGAAACCATTGGAGAGCTCCAGTATCTAAACAGAATGTTTGCGGGGTGTGGATTAAAAGTTGGTGATCAACCATATTGAATGCCTTGGAAAGATCCAAAAAGAGGGCTGAGGATATATAATTATTGTTGCGATTACGGTTTATGGTGTTAGTAAAGGCTAGGAGGGCTGAAGTAGTGCTGTGATGAGGACGGAAGCCATGCTGAGTGTCTGCCATAAGGCAATTTTGGATTAGGTGGTGCATGAGTTGTCTATGAATACATTTTTCCATAATCTTTGCAAATGGAGAGAGTATAGCTATTGGCCTATAATTGGAGAATTCAGTAGAGCTGCCTCCTTTGTGAAGTAGGATTACATAGGATATTTTCCAGATGGTGGAAATTTTAGCTTCTACTATGGTTCGATTGATTAGTATTGAGATGGGGTAAGCAATAGCATCAGCTGATTTCTGTAGGAACTCGGCAGGGAGTTGATCAGCAGAAAGTGTAGTGGGTTTTAATTTTTTGATCAAGGTACGGATAAGTGAAGTGGCAACTGGTTGGAAGCTGAACGCAAGTGCTTCTTTCAGGACCAGGGGAGCTAGGAGGTAGTTGGCTAGCTAGGGCTTGAAGTGTCTCAGTAAAGAGTTGGTTAAAACTATCAGAAACATCTTCAGGGGTTTTATCAATAGTAGTAGCAGGGATTGGGGTTGAAGTTTGTCCAGGATGTAGTAGATTATTTAAACCTGCCCAAAACTTCTGAGGGTTATTTTGATTTACTGTCTGTAAATTACAGTAGTATTGTTTTTTGTCTTGTAAAATTGATTTTTTGGTTTGTTCCTGGATTGCCTGTATTTAATGTGATCTTGAGGGTCTTTAGAAGAATGCCATAAAGCCCATGCTTTGTTTCTAAGGGTAATTTTGGGTTTAGACTCTATAGAAAGCCATGGTGCAGTTTTTGCCTTGGTTCTCTTTGAACGAACAGCTGCATGCAAATCAAGGATCTCAAGGAATTTGTTGTTAAAGTATGCTACTGCTTCTTCTAAGGGGAGGTGTTTTAGAATAGACCAATTACATGAGTTTAGTTCTTGTGGGAATTTGGCAGGGTCAAAGTTTTTATTGTTTCTAACCTTTCTGAGTAAGGGTTGTTGGGAATTAATGGTTTTGTGCTTAATTACATATGTGAGAAGGTGATCGCTTAGGCCATTAAGGAGGGTACCAGAGGTGTACAGTTGGGGGTGACTGTTTATGAGTACCCAGTCAAGTATACTTTCTTTTTGGTTGGGTTTATCTATCCTGGTAGGGGTGGATATGATTTGTGTAAATGCATGCAGGTTAATATGGGTAGTTGGGGATTCTGAGGAACAGGTGCCCCAGTCTATGTTAAAGTCTCCAAGTAGTAGGGTTTCTTGGGGTAGTGACATGATAGCCAGTGCAGGATATCTTCAAATGTAGATATATTGTTACCTGGGGGAATGTACATACAGATGATATTAATGCATTTATTTTTATTAAGTTGCAATTTGGTGGCAAGAATCTCTGAGTTATTAATCTGAGGAGGTTGTATTACATCTATGGTGACATTCAACTCAGATTTGTAGAGTACAGCTACCCCACCCCCCCTTCCTCGAAGCACGATCCAGCCTGTGTATGTTGTACCCAGGTGGTAACACTTCATTGTCTTTAGTGTTAGGTTTTAACCAGGTTTCAGATAAACAGAGAATCTCAGGGGTGTGGACATCCAGAAGTGCATGCAATTCATGTACCTTGTTATTAATGCTTCTAATACTGAGATGACAGACTAGGAGAGAGTTAGTTGGCCTATTAATTGTAGGTTTGTAGCTTAGATTACAAGTAGAGGGGGTATGTGTATCTGAAGTGAGTGGGCCAGGGTTGGGGTGAATATCTCCACCAAGTATTAGGTTGAGTCTATACTTGGTGATGAACTTCAGGAATTTGTTTATTAGTTTGTGGTAGTGTTTGGATCTAGAGCTAATGTGCCTGGGGTTGAGATGTTGATAGACTGAACAAGATGTTGGATAGGATCTGGTACTGTAAGTATGGTTGAAGGTGGAAGGATTTACAGCTGGGGTGATAGTATGGCCTTTTGGGACCTGAAATCCCATGAGAAACTGGTTTTCATACAAGGTAAGGAGGTATGGTGTGAACAAGAGGGGTAGTAAAGAGGAGTATATCATTATCTGTGATTCAGCTAGTGAGTTAAGGAACTGTTTTACCTGGTGATGCAACACCAGAAGATAGAGTGGTGAGGTAAAGGTACTGGAAGGGGGATGGGAGAATGCCAGATGAAAGCTAATAGGTGCTATTAAAATGTAGGTAGTAGAATGGGGGTGGGTGGAATTATCCCAGATGAAAGCAGATATGATCTAGAAAGTGAGGGAGTGGCTATAGTACTACAAATTTAGAGGTACTGGGGGCGGGAGGAAATTGGGGGCAGGGAGGAGATATGGATGGAGGGAATTATGTCATCAAATTATAATAGAGGACAGATACCAAAAATTATACTGGGTTTAAGAACGGAACAAGTACAGAGCGGAAGGTGGTGAAATTCATAAACAGTTAGCTCTGTCACTGACTTGTCTAGAATTGTCTTAAAGCAAACACAAGTCTTAAACTATCCTAACTTTCATTCACCACATAAGAAACAAACTAGGGTTTAATACCAACAGTTAGACCACTTAAATAGCAAAATGCAGTGCAGGTATTTACTAGAATTATTAAATAATCTTAAAGTGATTAGCTAAAACAGATACTGTGTTGAACTAAACTTAAAACAGGTCCATAAAAGAAAAATTTTCACTTACCTCTGTAGCTTAATCTATAGGAGCTATACCCAATGAGCAGCACTTTAAAAGGTTCTCTATTAAAACCACGAAGGTCCACTTACCCGAATACGGAAATATCGACACGTATTCATCGAACCACGAAACATCAATCGTCCTGAAGCACAAAATCCAAAATATCGAATCATCAAGGTTGGCTCTTCTGTGGTATAGCTCCGTAAGGTAAGTGTGCGATAGTTACGGACCTTAGGGTTAGGTGCGGGTTAAGGTAAGTGCATAGATGGTAATGTATGTGAGGTTTATTGTAGGGTTGGAAGTAGGGTTTTGTTAAGTGTATGTGTGTGGATTATTTATTTTGTTTGGATATAGCTTCTTAGGGTAAGTGTGCGATAGTTATGGACCTTAGGTTTAGGGTGCGGGTTAAGGTAAGTGCATAGATGGTAGTATATACAAGATTTAGTTTAGGGTTAGAAGTAGGGTTTAGTTTAGGGTTAGAAGTAGGGTTTTGGTTAGTATATGTATGGGGTTTATTTATTTTGTTTGGGTAGGTAGTATGTAGCGGCGTGGGGTTGGAGAACTATGATGATTTGAGTTTTCGGTTTAGGGCGCTCGTGTATTCATGGATCACGTAATATGTGTTGGTGTTTACGTATTCGGTGAATAGGACTTTCGTGGTTCTAATATAGACACGTTTAAAAGAACATTGCAACAACAGCTTGGGGGGATGAATGAATTCTTAGATACATAGCTCTGCTGTAAACTGTCCTAGTAGTAGGGTTTCATGGGGGTAGTGACATGATAGCCAGTGCAGGATATCTTCAAATGTAGATATATTGTTACCTGTGGGAATGTACATACAGATGATATTAATGCATTTATTTTTATTAAGTTGCAATTTGGTGGCAAGAATCTCTGAGTTATTAATCTGAGGAGGTTGTATTACATCTATGGTGACATTCAACTCAGATTTGTAGAGTACAGCTACCCCACCCCCTTCCTCGAAGCCATCCAGCCTGTGTATGTTGTACCCAGGTGGTAACACTTCATTGTCTTTAGTGTTAGGTTTTAACCAGGTTTCAGATAAACAGAGAATCTCAGGGTGTGGACATCCAGAAGTGCATGCAATTCATGTACCTTGTTATTAATGCTTCTAATACTGAGATGACAGACTAGGAGAGAGTTAGTTGGCCTATTAATTGTAGGTTTGTAGCTTAGATTACAAGTAGAAGTGGTATGTGTATCTGAAGTGAGTGGGCCAGGGTTGGGGTGAATATCTCCACCAAGTATTAGGTTGAGTCTATACTTGGTGATGAACTTCAGGAATTTGTTTATTAGTTTGTGGTAGTGTTTGGATCTAGAGCTAATGTGCCTGGGGTTGAGATGTTGATAGACTGAACAAGATGTTGGATAGGATCTGGTACTGTAAGTATGGTTGAAGGTGGAAGGATTTACAGCTGGGGTGATAGTATGGCCTTTTGGGACCTGAAATCCCATGAGAAACTGGTTTTCATACAAGGTAAGGAGGTATGGTGTGAACAAGAGGGGTAGTAAAGAGGAGTATATCATTATCTGTGATTCAGCTAGTGAGTTAAGGAACTGTTTTACCTGGTGATGCAACACCAGAAGATAGAGTGGTGAGGTAAAGGTACTGGAAGGGGGATGGGAGAATGCCAGATGAAAGCTAATAGGTGCTATTAAAATGTAGGTAGTAGAATGGGGGTGGGTGGAATTATCCCAGATGAAAGCAGATATGATCTAGAAAGTGAGGGAGTGGCTATAGTACTACAAATTTAGAGGTACTGGGGGCGGGAGGAAATTGGGGGCAGGGAGGAGATATGGAGGGAATTATGTCATCAAATTATAATAGAGGACAGATACCAAAAATTATACTGGGTTTAAGAACGGAACAAGTACAGAGCGGAAGGTGGTGAAATTCATAAACAGTTAGCTCTGTCACTGACTTGTCTAGAATTGTCTTAAAGCAAACACAAGTCTTAAACTATCCTAACTTTCATTCACCACATAAGAAACAAACTAGGGTTTAATACCAACAGTTAGACCACTTAAATAGCAAAATGCAGTGCAGGTATTTACTAGAATTATTAAATAATCTTAAAGTGATTAGCTAAAACAGATACTGTGTTGAACTAAACTTAAAAACAGGTCCATAAAAGAAAAATTTTCACTTACCTCTGTAGCTTAATCTATAGGAGCTATACCCAATGAGCAGCACTTTAAAAGGTTCTCTATTAAAACCACGAAGGTCCACTTACCCGAATACGGAAATATCGACACGTATTCATCGAACCACGAAAACATCAATCGTCCTGAAGCACAAAATCCAAAATATCGAATCATCAAGGTTGGCTCTTCTGTGGTATAGCTCCGTAAGGTAAGTGTGCGATAGTTACGGACCTTAGGGTTAGGGTGCGGGTTAAGGTAAGTGCATAGATGGTAATGTATGTGAGGTTTATTGTAGGGTTGGAAGTAGGGTTTTGTTAAGTGTATGTGTGTGGATTATTTATTTTGTTTGGATATAGCTTCTTAGGGTAAGTGTGCGATAGTTATGGACCTTAGGTTTAGGGTGCGGGTTAAGGTAAGTGCATAGATGGTAGTATATACAAGATTTAGTTTAGGGTTAGAAGTAGGGTTTAGTTTAGGGTTAGAAGTAGGGTTTTGGTTAGTATATGTATGGGGTTTATTTATTTTGTTTGGGTAGGTAGTATGTAGCGGGCGGTGGGGTTGGAGAACTATGATGATTTGAGTTTTCGGTTTAGGGCGTTCGGTGTATTCGCGGATCACGTAATATGTGTTGGTGTTTACGTATTCGGTGAATAGGACTTTCGTGGTTCTAATATAGACACGTTTAAAAGAACATTGCAACAACAGCTTGGGGGGATGAATGAATTCTTAGATACATAGCTCTGCTGTAAACTGTCCTAGTAGTAGGGTTTCATGGGGGTAGTGACATGATAGCCAGTGCAGGATATCTTCAAATGTAGATATATTGTTACCTGTGGGAATGTATATACAGATGATATTAATGCATTTATTTTTATTAAGTTGCAATTTGGTGGCAAGAATCTCTGAGTTATTAATCTGAGGAGGTTGTATTACATCTATGGTGACATTCAACTCAGATTTATAGAGTACAGCTACCCCACCCCCACTTCCTCGAAGCACGATCCAGCCTGTGCATGTTGTACCCAGGTGGTAACACTTCATTGTCTTTAGTGTTAGGTTTTAACCAGGTTTCAGATAAATAGAGAATCTCAGGGGAGTGGACATCCAGAAGTGCATGCAATTCATGTACCTTGTTATTAATGCTTCTAATATTGAGATGACAGACTAGGAGAGAGTTAGTTGGCCTATGAATTGTAGGTTTGTAGCTTAGATTACAAGTAGAGGGGGTATGTGTATCTGAAGTGAGTGGGCCAGGGTTGGGGTGAATATCACCACCAAGTATTAGGTTGTGTCTATACTTGGTGATGAACTTCAGGAATTTGTTTATTAGTTTGTGGTAGTGTTTGGATCTAGAGCTAATGTGCCTGGGGTTGAGATGTTGATAGACTGAACAAGATGTTGGATAGGATCTGGTACTGTAAGTATGGTTGAAGGTGGAAGGATTTACAGCTGGGGTGATAGTATGGCCTTTTGGGACCTGAAATCCCATGAGAAACTGGTTTTCATACAAGGTAAGGAGGTATGGTGTGAACAAGAGGGGTAGTAAAGAGGAGTATATCATTACCTGTGATTCAACTAGTGAGTTAAGGAACTGTTTTACCTGGTGATGCAACACCAGAAGATAGAGTGGTGAGGTAAAGGTACTGGAAGGGGGATGGGAGAATGCCAGATGAAAGCTAATAGGTGCTATTAAAATGTAGGTAGTAGAATGGGGGTGGGTGGAATTATCCCAGATGAAAGCAGATAGGATCTAGAAAGTGGGGGAGTGGCTATAGTACTATAAATTTAGAGGTACTGGGGGCGGGAGGAAATTGGGGGCAGGGAGGAGATATGGAGGGAATTATATCATCAAATTATAATAGAGGACAGATACCAAAAATTATACTGGGTTTAAGAACGGAACAAGTACAGAGCGGAAGGTGGTGAAATTCATAAACAGTTAGCTCTGTCACTGACTTGTCTAGAATTGTCTTAAAGCAAACACAAGTCTTAAACTATCCTAACTTTCATTCACCACATAAGAAACAAACTAGGGTTTAATACCAACAGTTAGACCACTTAAATAGCAAAATGCAGTGCAGGTATTTACTAGAATTATTAAATAATCTTAAAGTGATTAGCTAAAACAGATACTGTGTTGAACTAAACTTAAAAACAGGTCCATAAAAGAAAAATTTTCACTTACCTCTGTAGCTTAATCTATAGGAGCTATACCCAATGAGCAGCACTTTAAAAGGTTCTCTATTAAAACCACGAAGGTCCACTTACCCGAATACGGAAATATCGACACGTATTCATCGAACCACGAAAACATCAATCGTCCTGAAGCACAAAATCCAAAATATCGAATCATCAAGGTTGGCTCTTCTGTGGTATAGCTCCGTAAGGTAAGTGTGCGATAGTTACGGACCTTAGGGTTAGGGTGCGGGTTAAGGTAAGTGCATAGATGGTAATGTATGTGAGGTTTATTGTAGGGTTGGAAGTAGGGTTTTGTTAAGTGTATGTGTGTGGATTATTTATTTTGTTTGGATATAGCTTCTTAGGGTAAGTGTGCGATAGTTATGGACCTTAGGTTTAGGGTGCGGGTTAAGGTAAGTGCATAGATGGTAGTATATACAAGATTTAGTTTAGGGTTAGAAGTAGGGTTTAGTTTAGGGTTAGAAGTAGGGTTTTGGTTAGTATATGTATGGGGTTTATTTATTTTGTTTGGGTAGGTAGTATGTAGCGGGCGGTGGGGTTGGAGAACTATGATGATTTGAGTTTTCGGTTTAGGGCGTTCGGTGTATTCGCGGATCACGTAATATGTGTTGGTGTTTACGTATTCGGTGAATAGGACTTTCGTGGTTCTAATATAGACACGTTTAAAAGAACATTGCAACAACAGCTTGGGGGGATGAATGAATTCTTAGATACATAGCTCTGCTGTAAACTGTCCTAGAACTGCTTTAAAGTAAACAGAAGTCCTGAATTAGCATGAGTCTCACTCACAAGAATAAAAGAAAATGAAAGTTATGTGCTTACCATAAACATAGATCCGTGTTATCTTATTTTTGTCTGGTTCAAAGTTTGGGTTGTCGGATCTGATTGGAGCCATCCTTGGTGCCTTCTTCAAGAGCTGTGGATCTCAGGCTCTGACTCCTCCTCTACCCATAATCTCCTCCTCTTCACTGTTACCTAAGATCAAGTTTGCTGACTTTACCTAAATTACAGATCTCCTCCTGCTATTCCAGAAACTGTAGGAGTCTCAGTTAATACACACGTTAATACCACAGTAAGAAGCAAGGAAATTTTTTGAACAGACAGGGTCTTAGGTGAGGTCTGTCTGATCACAACATAAAATCAAAATTTGACGAGCAGACAGTGGCAGCAACCTATTATTTTTGCTATTTATGTATACACTTATACATATAGATTATGCAAGAACAAGCTAAACAGACTGGTTTTGGCGAGTATAACATATAGCCTTCATCAATGTGATGAGATACAATAAGCTTATCCCTTATATACTCTAAAGCCTGCCATTATGTGACTAATTAGAGATGCTCATTTAGTCTAGGTGCAAATAAGCCACCTAATTTAATTATCCATTTTCTTTCTTTTGTATTTAATAACTCATGCCAGCCTGATTTATTGGATTTAATACCTAGGATATGATCAATTATGTACCTTATGATTTGTTACGCCCTTTGGAAGGAGTACTGGGGCACTAATGGAGAGCGCAATTGAAACATCTTGCTTGCGGAAAGTAAACTTCCTGGATTAATAGGGAATAGATGCCAATTTTCCTTTAGAAAGGGAAAAAAATTGGCTTCTTACTTTAATCATTACAAGCAAGGGTCTTACAAGAAAAAAGAAAGCCTACAGGGCACACTTATTTATTTTTATTTATTTCCAGTTTGATAACCGGGGAAGTCCACTGGGCCCGAAAGCCCATTTTCAGTGGAGGCCCGGGGAGAAAAGCTCCATAAAAATACATTACACACAAAAACACTCTGTGTTCTAACAGATTAACACTTTAACAATTTCCAAAAATGTAGTACATTTGGCAGTATACTTCAGAAATTAATATAATTATGAAACTGTATTGTTAGTGAAGTAGAGAGAGATAAAAGGAAATTATATATAGATCTTGAATGCAAGAGCAGTAAAACAGATGAGAAGTGAAGAAGATGCAATGAATTTAAAGGAGAAGAGGTGACAGGAGGAAGATGAAAAAGTATGGATAGACCAATATTCATGTTGTGTTTGAGTCAAAAGTATACCTTATGACAAAGGCAAAAGATTCAATTGTGAGACTAGACCTGCAAGTGGGCAGAGGGAGGAGAACGCTTAAAAGGAATAAATACAGGGTTTAATCAGGAAGAGAGTGGTGATAAAGAAGAAGAGGAGGGGTGCCAAGGTGAGCAATCTAGGTAGGAAGTATACAATTACATTTCCAGTTTTGGGAGAGGTGAGAATGGAGAAGAGCTTTGAAGTGTTCATAGCTTGTAGTGACTCTTAGAAGGGAAGGAAGCAAGTTCCATTTTTTAGCTGTAGTATAGGAAAGTAGAAGTTGGCCAGGGGTCGTTTGGGTTTGTATACTGAAATACGATTCTGGTGGCTGGATCTTAGGGGCCTGTGAGGGGTATATAAGGGCAAGATGTTAGATAATGCAGGGCAAGCAGTAGGTTTAAAAATTAGTTTGTGTGCAGTAGTAAGTTGGAGGTAATTGAGGAGATTAGGGAGTTCTAGCCATTGGAGACTACGGAGGCAGATGCAATGGTGTGTAGAATGAGTGGAGTTAGTAGCGAATTTGGCGATTTTGTAGTAGCAACTTTCAAGTTTTGAGGAGATAGAAGAGGAGAGATTGGTTAGAAGAGGAGCACCATACAGTAGTGAAGGAAGAAGGTAGGTAGTGGCGAGAGTTTGTCTTGTAGATAGAGTAAGAAAGTTGGCATTTCTATAAAGCATACCAAGCTTCTGATGTGTTTTTTTTTATGTTTAGTTGAATATGAGTATTAAATTTCAGGTGTTCATCAATGGTAACTCCGAGTAATTTTGCACAACTAACAACATCTACTGGGGACTGGGAGAGGCTGGAAATTTTGAAGGATGACTTATCAAGAGTCAGAGCTTTTGAGGAGGAGAAGAGAATGATATGGGATTTATTGGCATTGAGGGAAAGATGGTTATTAAGCATCCAATTTTCTGTCGTTGTGAAGGCCAATTGGGTTTTGGCTTGAAGCTCGGGAAGGCTAGGGGCAGAGCAGATAACAGTGGAGTTGTCTGCATATTGTACTATTTGAGACTGAGGAATTGAAGAGTGGAGATCATTGATAAAGATATTAAAGAGCAGTGGCCCGAGAGTAGAGCCTTGAGGGACTCCGGTAGGGGTAGGTAAGAATTCTGAGGTACCAGTCTTCCATTTCACAGCTTGGGATCTATCTGAGAGATAACTTTTGAACAAAGAGAGGGAGTTGTGGGAGAGATTGAGGTTAGAAAGGTGGTTGAGAAGGAGTGTGGGATATTGTGTCGAATGCCTTGGAAAGGTCAAGTAGAACAGTGGAGACAATATTTCCAGAATCACGGGCATGGTTGATAATGTCTAGGAAGGAAAGGAGAGCAGTTATGGTACTGTGGCCAGGCCGAAACCCATGTTGAGTAGGAGAGAGGAGATGGTTATTGAGGAGGTGAGGCATGAGTTGCTGGTGGATACATTTTTCAAGGACTTTTGAAATAGGGGAAAGAATGGCTATTGGGCGAAAGTTAGAAATGTTATTATTTTTGCCTCCTTTATGGAGGGGCAGAATGTGGGCAGCTCGCCAAAGTTTGGGAACATAAGATTCTTGGATGGATCTATTGATGAGAATGCTGATAGGTATGGCGATCCCTTCTGCTGCAAGCTTGAGAAAGAGTGATGGGATGTTATCGGGGGCATTGGAGCATGGTTTGAGTTTGGAAAGAAGTTGTTTGATACTGGTGGTAGATACGGGTTGTAGAATAAAGGTGGGAGGGTGGTTACGAGAGCTGGAGTGAGGGATGGAAGGTGAAGAAGGCTTTGGGCTTGGGATGGGGGAGGAATTGGAGAAGGATTTAGTCAGTTCTGCTATGGAGCTGGTAAAAAAGGAGTTGAAGAGTGTTGCAATTTCTGTGTCAGTCTTACTGTTGTCTGGACAGGGATTGGATTTAGTACCTGGGTGCAAGAGGGAATTGATGGAATTCCAGAACTTTTTGGGATTATTTGTGAGAGTAGACTGAAGTTTGTTGTAGTATGATTTTTTATCTTTTATAATAAGTTTTTTTGCAAGATTGTGGAGTTGCTTATATTGAAGTAAAGAAGCTGTGTTTTTATTTTTATTGTATTGTTTCCAAATTTTGTCCCTTTGTAGCATTATCGTTTTAGTGTCCTTAGTTAGCCAAGGGGCAGAGTTGAACTTTATTCGTTTTGTTCGAGGAGGGGCTTGGGAGTTTAGGATTTTAAGGAAGGTAGTATTGAAGACTTCTAGGGCTTCATCTAGGGGAAGAGTGTTTAGTGATCCCCAGTTTGTTAGTTTAAGGGTTTCAGAGAATACTGAAGGGTTAAAATTAGTTAGGTTACGGGAGTGGGCATATTGATGTTGGTGTGGGAGATGTTGGGTATTTCGGTTAGTAAAGGCTGGGAGATGGTCACTTATTGAGTCTGGTAAGGTACCAGAGTTGGAGATATTGTTAGGGTGGCTGACTAGAATCCAGTCCAGGGTGGACCCTGGAGGGTTAGTTTTGTTAGGTCTGGTAATGTTGTTTATTAATTGAGTAAAATTATAAAGATTGATAGACTGAGAGGGAGTATTATTATTAATTGTATTCCAATCAATATTGACATCACCTAGAATGTATGTCTCCTGTTTGATATTGTTTGTTGCCCAACAGAGAATATTCTCAAGGGTGGAGGTGTTGTCTCCAGGAGGGATATAGATGGTTATTACACAGATACTTTTGAAGTTGTTTATTTTGAGGATTCCTATGATTAGTTCAGCATTATTAAATTTAGGGATGGGAGTTTGGTATGGGCTGACATTTAGCAGGCAATTGTAGACCAAGGCTACACCACCTCCTTTTTTGTTTTGGCGATCAGACCTAAGAGCTTGGAAACCAGGTGGTAAAATCTCAGAGTTAGTAGTTTGTGGTTTTAGCCAGGTTTCTGTTACTGCTACTATGTCAGGTGTAATAAGATTTAGCCAGGCATGGAAGTTTGTTATTTTGTTATTAATACTCTGGGTATTGATGGTAATGAATTTAAGGTATTTATGGCTGTGTCTATTTGTGGAGGTAGTGGGAGAGGGATTATTAGTAGGTGTTGGCCCAGGGTTAGGATGGATATCTCCTTCAAGAGCAAGCCAAGAGAAAGGATAGAGTAGATGAAACTTAGAATAGAGAGATAAAGTAAGAGGGAGATGTAGTTTAACTTTGAAAGAGGAAGATTTTAAGTAGACTGTGTGGAGTTTTAGTTTAAAGTAATGAAATGGATTTGGTTGAAGGAGGGAGAGAGATATTAAATAAAAATGGGGAGTTGAAAGTTGGGTATAGGAGATAGTGGAGGGTGAGGGAGGGGAAATAGGAGGGTAGTGTGGTAGAGGAGTAGGAAGAAGCATTATACAGAGTGGTAAGAAGGAAAAGACATGTAAATGAGGTGAGATAGTGTGTATGAGACATGGATGAGTAGGGTAGGATAGACATTAGAAGAGAGGGTAGGGACTGACTGGGGAATTTAGAGATATAAGGAGAGAGCAGTAAGGTAAGGGGAAGAAGAGGGGAAGGGGTAGTGTAAAGAGAGCTATCTAGGAGGGGGTGGAGCAATGAAATGGGATAGGTAGAGGAAAAAAGTGGAGGGCTCAGGAAGAGTCTATAAATGTAGATGTACTGGGGTGGGTGGGATTTGGGGGTAGGGTAGGGGAGCGGAGTGAGCCGCAGGGCTTAACGGAGCGGTAGAGCCACTGAAGGAGAGAGGCCAAGGAAAAACAATCAGTGGAGAGCAGATAAGGTAAGTTTGGGGATGGGTAGTGGTAGAGGATGGTGAAATGTATGATATATGTATCAAGAGCCTATCAGTGGAGTGAGGAAATGCAACAGGTAAGTACAGCGGACAGGGGTGTAGTTGGATAGAGTGGACTATAGTGGATTAAGAGGGGAAAGTAAGAATAGGGCTTTGGAGATTTCAGGGGAAGAAGATAAAGATTAAACAGAATACAAGGCAGTTATTGGGCGGATGTAGATTAGTGGGGAGAGGGCACAATCTAGTGGCCAGATGCTGAGATGTAACTGTGGTCCACTGAGGCAATCTAGGGGGTATAATAAGTAAAAAGAGGAGGAAGAGGGCAGTGTAGATAAAGGGAGCTAGGAGAGGAGGAAGGGTGGCTGTACAGAAAGTAGAGGAAGGGTTGACTGCTGGCTTCTTGGCAGGGAAGCGTTCACAACAACTAGCAGGGCTAAATAACCGTAGTACAGTAGGTTTAGCAAATGGAGTACATACTTCCTTGGTTCCTTCGAGGGGAGGCTTGGTTCTAGTCCAATAGAGGGATGAGCAGCACATTGCCACTGGCTGTTTCCCCTCTGGTCATTGTACATATTGTCCCAGAATAATGAAAATGAAAAGTTTCAGCAGTAGGAATACAGGCCAGGTATATGACATGTCCTTTTGTGCTAACTGCAAGTCAGACTGGGTTATATATCCTGATGTCTGTAAATGCTCTGCCTTCTATAGAGGTCAGACTTCAAGACCAGTGAAATATAGGATAGCAGAGCACCTTAGTGATATTAAACATCAAAGAAATACCAAATGCACTATATAAACACACTATGTTACATAAAAATGCTTTATTCAATTTTATCATAATTGATCATATCCTAGGTATTAAATCCAATAAATCAGGCTGGCATGAGTTATTAAATACATAAAAAAAGAAAATGGATAATTAAATTAGGTGGCTTATTTGCACCTAGACTAAATGAGCATCTCTAATTAGTCACATAATGGCAGGCTTTAGCGTATATAAGGGATGAACTTATTGTATCTCATTACACTGATGAAGGCTATGTGTTATAGTAGCCGAAACTGGTCTGTTTAGCTTGTTCTTGCATAATATGTATGTATAAGTGCATACATATATAGCAATAAATAATAGGTTGCTGCCACTGTCTGCTGGTCGAATTTTGATTTTGCACCGAGGATTTTTGAGACCTTGCAGTTGCCATACCTGCAGAGAATTATTGGGACTGGAGGTCTGTCTGATCACTAGAAGCTGTCAGTGACAATAATGGAAAGGGGAAAGAGGGACAGATGTTGAACCAGATGAAATGAGACAAATGAATCTATCGTTTTGGCAAGTGCTGAACTTTCATATCTGATGTTGCATAGTTTCAACATTTGGGACAGATTCCTAAGCTGCAAAAAAGATACCTGGATGGTGTCAAGGAAGAGAATTCCTGAGAATAGTGGGACCAAAGAATGAATGTGCTCTGAACTGCATGTTGAATTTGTATTGAGATAAAAAGTGTGAACCATGGACCATGTTCCTGCTGCATAAATGTCATCAATGGGAACTCTCTACAAGAATGCTGTAGAAGCTCTTGTGGAATTGTTAAATGATTTAATTTAGATACAAAATATAAAATGCAGAACATTAAGCACTTTTGTCCCTTATTACAAGCAGACCTTCATCATTGTAATAAGGGATAAAAGCACTTAACATTCTGCATTTTATATTTTGTATCTAAATTAAATCATTGAACCATTATTGTGATCTCAGCAGTGTTCTTTTGTGCACCAACTATACTGGGCATTATCCTTGGTTTCTTTTGGTTTTAGTTGTTGTTGCTTAGGTTGTCTTCTGCTTTTGTGTTTTTGATATCTTTGGTATGGTGTTAGAAGAATCTGAGCATCTAGAGTGTCTGTAGCAAATGTTCCCATTTGTTTGACAACTTGTGGAAAAAAGACTTTCAAATCAATAGATTGATTCAAATTTATTTCAGATGTCACCTTTCGTATGAAGGAAGAGTTTGTTCTGAATGTTACTCTGTCTTCATGGAAAATGATATATGGTGGTTTACATAATAGTGCTTGTAATTCAGAAATCCATCTTGTTAATGTAATTGCAACCAGAAAAATCGTCTTCCAAGAGAGAGACAGAGATAGATAGATAGAGAGAGAGAGAGAGATACTTTACATCTACTGAGATTGCCAGTTTGAAGGATTTTTGGGTTAAGGCTTGAAGCATGACAGTGAGGTGCCATGGAGGATCTGGATCCCTAATACGAGGGAGGGGGTTCTTAACAGGAAAGTTCCCTTGAGAAAGGCTTTGGAAATTTTAAAAGAGGCAATAGAGAAGTCATTATGTCCTATGTGAAAATTTGAAGTGGCAGCCATTTACACTTTGATAATAGAAAGACTGGACCCTTTCTGAAAAAGTTCTGATAGAAATTCTAAGATCAGTGGGAGAGGAGCAGGGAACGGATTCAATCCTCAAGAAGAAGCCCAAATAGAAAATCTTTTCCACTTGCTTTGATAAATCTTTTTTGTTGACTGTTTTTATGAGGAAGAAATAATGTGAACCACTGATGAGGAAAGCCTAGCACCTCTGGCTATTGTAAAAATTGGAGTAAACATGCAGTCAACTTTAGGGCTTGTAGATCCAGTAGAGGTAAACCAGATGGATGATTCAGAAAATCTGGGCTGGGATCCAACCCCTAAGGTGGGTGTATTAAATGAGGCCAAAGGAAGAAGAAACAAATCTGCAGGGGCCAGAAAGGAGTAATGAGGATTACTCTGGTCTTATACCTTGTGGTTTTCTGAATGAATTTTGTCAAAAATGGTTTTGGGGGAAAGGCATAGAGGAGACCCAGGGGGCCAACTGTAGACTAGAGCAACCCTCCATGATAGTCCATGTGGTAGGATTAGGACAAGGTAATTGCTGCATTTATTGTTCAGGTATGAGGCAAAGAGGTAACAGTAGAAGTAATAGTAAGGTTGGCTGCAGCAGCTGAAAATTTTTGATACCACTATTTGATTGACAGACCACTCATGAAGCAATAGGATTGACCTACTCAACTTGTCCACTATTACATTTGATGTCCCAAGTATGTGCTTTGCTATTAGAAAAACATGGAAAGAAATTGCTCGTTGCCATACTCTCATGGCCTCCTGGCAAAGTGGGTATGACTGTGCTCCTCCTTGTTTGTTGATGCAACAAACCACTGATATGTTATCTGTCTGGATGGATATCACATCCTTGTGTAGGAAGTCCTGAAAATCCTGCAATGCTGGAAGACCACTGTCATCTTCAAGATACTGATGTGAAGCTTGGCCTCTACAGGTAACCAAATACATTATCATAGAATCATAGGATCATATGAAGTTACTAGGCTATTGGCCCTGAGGCTCTTACAAACCTAGCCAAGAATTTAGCCCATGTTCTGACAAGTCAGCACCCGATGCCCCTGTTCAGCAGGGACACAGGTGGAATCCCTGGGGTCTGTTTTCTGTTTCCCATCCAGTTATCCAGGTTGCGCTTAAAAAGGGATAATGAGGTGCTCTGCTTGACATGGAGAGGGAGTCTATTCCACAGAAGGGGGAGTCTCCGGGACACAAACCTGTCCTGCCAACAAGTCCTATTGATGTCACAGACCAGGTTGAAGTCACCCGTGCGGGTTACTCGAGTGGAGCTTGACTTGCGGATATACAGCAGTCCCATCAATGTGGGGTCTGCGAATGCTTTGTATACCAGACAGAGGTCACCTCTGAGGAGTCTGTATGAGACTGAATAGAGGGACAGGGCTTCTACCCTATCTATGTAGTGTAGATGTTTGAGGCCCTGGATTCTCCTGGTGAGGGGGTATTGTACTCAATAATGGGTCTTTTAAAGGAAGAATACACTGATGTTATGACCTTCCTGAACTGTCTTCTCCTTGAAATTGCCCCCTCACCCCAGAAGGGAAGCATCCGTGGTCTGGTGATTCAGTGGACAAAAACATCTCCCCTCCGTTACTGATGAGGAGGTTATCCACTCTTTGATATGATTTTGGCAAAGGCAAATTTTGGCATGGAAGTGGTGTAGACTCTGTGACCATTGGACTGACAGAGTCCACTGTAACACTCTCTTGTGATATCTTGCAAGTAGAACTAATGTGATGGTAGAAGCCATCCACCCCAACATATGAAGAATTATCTCCGTTCTGAGGACAAGCTACTTCTAACTTTACACAAATCAAATAACGTATCTGGCCAATGCCTATACTCCTATTCATTAACTAAACAACAACTCTCATGTGTACTACCCCCTAGATATCAGAACAGCCACAAACCACAAGACATTTAAGCTTATACTAAAATAATTTTTACTTAGGTTATGTAACTGTCCATGTTCCAAACCAGGCTAATTCCCGCCTTCTAACCTTTACCTTACCCTAGCCCTAATACCCCAGTCCTTCTTCCTACCCCACCTACCTCCCTTCCCCCATCTTTACCTGTATTGATACTATCACCTCTACTAACTCTTACCTTTCCCTCTCCTATCTTAGATCCCCTACTGCATTCTACCTATTCACTAACACCGTGTTAATAACGTATCCTACTACCTTCTTACTGACTATCTTACTTTCTTTCTCCTCACTCTACCAACCTTCACCACCTCTATCTCCTATTCTAATTATTCTTTCTGTTAGTTCTGTTTAATAAATGATTGGCACTATATTTCAGATAATCCAGGCCACTTATATACCCAATTTCTAATGTAATCACATCTATCTATGCAATTTCTTCATGATACAGCCATGCCTCCCATATATTCTTCTTATCTACCACATTCTGTCTGACTTCCTTCCTTACTTTAAAATGTTTCTCTTGTAAATACATTTGTTAATCTTCTCTGCAAAACTTAAGTTTGCCTTAAAATGCTTGGATATGCCTGTTTATCCATACATGTAATAACATATGTACATGGCTTCACGTACATCTGAAAATTGAGTTTTTTTTCTCTCCAATTCTGATGATAATTATGTAATAGCTATACTTTTGCTCCTTTTCTCTGTGATTAAGCTTTTTCCATAGGCCACATTCTGTTAAACTTTCTATTCAAAATGAATACCTGTAGATACATTAGTTGATCTTCTCTGTATAACTTGTTTGTTTTTTATATGCTTAGATATGCCTGTTTATCTACACATGTAAAAATGTATGTACATGGGTTTTGTTCATCTGTAAACTGGCTCTTTTTTGTGCTTTGCTTTTGACATTATTTATGTAAACACTTTACTTTTTGTTCATTATCTTTGTGATGGAGGTTTTCCCACTGGGACTCTGCTGAAAATAGGATTTTTGCCCAGTTGGACTTTCCTAGTAACCAAATGTCAAATAAATAAATACATTAACTTTGCTTGAGGAAGGGGACGTTGAACACTGTGAGAGGTCATTATTCATAAGCACGGTACTTTAGCATCTGAAAGTTTGGCAATTTGAAGAACTGTGTTGATATGACATTCTCTAAACTCTATTTGTTGTGTGGGAGATAACTGGCTTTCTGATTGATTTACTGTAAATTCCAGAAGATTTGAAATTGACTTTTTGACTGATTTACTGTGAATCCCAGAAGATCTGTAAGACAGAGTACTAGTGCTTGTTGTTGTACCAGCACATCTCTAGAAGTTGCAGTTAGGAGACAATCATCTAGATAAGATCTGGATCCCTCGCAGTCAGAGGTGAGCTGCTACCACTACTATAATTTTTGTGAAACAGTGAGGGGGTTGTGGTGAAACCAGAGGGCAATGGTCTGAACTGAAAATGACTGGTTCCTAGCCATAAATGGAAATATCTCCTGGACTGCCTCTATATCTTTATATGATGGTAGGTATCCTGGATATCTATAGAGCATCCAATCACCTTTCCTCAACAGATATAATACTGACTGTACCATGACCATCCAGAACTTTGTCTGCCTCACAAATTGATTGATACGGCTGAGGTACAAAGTTGGACTGAGGTCCCCTGTCTTCTTTGGAACTAAAAAGAACCTGGAATAGGATCTGGATCTTACCTTGTCTGGGGGGACTGTTGGATGACTCTTTTTTTCTAGTAACGTTCAAACCTCTGTTGCTGCAGATTCCAGTTGACTGGGTAGAACATTGGGAGCCTTTAACTTCTATTTTGGGTGGTACAAATCAGGGACTAGTGTAGTCTGTCATGATTACTCTTCCAATGTAATGTTCTGCCTGGCTTGTAAGTTTAAGTGCCCCCTGACTGCCTTCAGACTGTGGCAATTGGATAACCCTTCAGGAGCTCTGATAGAATTTCTCAGTGAAGGGACCATGAAAACCTTGATTATGAGGTCTGCCTCTGCCCCTAGGGTGATGTCCATTTGAATAACCTCTGCCTTTGCCTCAAATGGGGTCTGGTTTCAGGAGTGTCTTGGTGATAGCCCTGGGATTTTCTGAACCACATCTTCCTACCACCCCTTTGGTTCAAGGAATAGATCCCCTGAGGGATGGAGGAATGGATTCCCATGGCAGACAGGGTCTTACCATCCTGTTTACTCTTAGTAAACATTTCTTAATTTATGGCACAAAAAGAGGGAGCCATTGAATGGGGCATTAATAAAGGATGTCTTGACGCTTTCTGCAAAATTGCTGTGATACATCCAGGCATGTTGACATATGGTAATCCTGGGGCCTGCTGCTCTAGCTATACCATGCACTGCATTAGAAAGCAGGTGCCTGGCCACATTAGAAGCAGCATAGACAGTTAGGTTCCCATTTATTTTGAATAGACAGTGGCAAAATATACAAGAGGGACTTAGAAATGTCCTTGGTCAGGTCCCTTTGAAAACAAGTCATATGTGCAAGGTAATTCAGTACTCTGACTGCAAAAGTCACTGAAGCATAAGTCCATTTCTCCATTCTGTTAAATGCTCTTTAATCCTTGTTAAGGGATTGAACAGAAGAGCTCTCCTCAGACAATTATTTTTTAAGGCTGCTGATACCATCAGGATTTCAATTGGTGGTCCTTTAGTCCACTGTTTCTTGGTTTTTGATGCACAAGAATCCTCTCAAGCTTTTTGGAGATTGGTTCCACTACATCTCTTTCCTTCCATGCCTGCTGTGCCACAAGATCAATGAGGGCATCTGTGGGAAGTGCCACCCAACATACAGATGAGCCAATACCAAAAGCTTCAAGCAACACCGATTCATCTGGGGAAGGGGTTTTGGTGGACCAGTCCCCCATTTCATCAATTCTAGGATGTCACCAAATGTAATGTCTTTATGGGGTGATTTGTGGACTCTTCACCTTCTTTCAAATCTGTGTTTTCAGTGATAGATTATGGACAGAAGACTAAGTGATTTTGTTTGCATGTCTATTTCCTAGGACCTTGACTCTGGGGTACCTCTAGGGAAAAGTCAGGATCAGACTGGGAACTTGACGGTTGAGTATCCTCCAAGCTTATAGGTACTGACTGTTCCTGTCAAACAAAATGAAAGGAATAAGACACAGGATCCACTAGGAGTTGCAACAGAGCCATACCTGAGGTCTGCAGCTACCATCTTTTCCCAGCCAAGACCCTTTCAACAGCTTTGAAAGCCAACACTGCAATCAGAGCCAATGAAGTGTTCCCCATATCCAAAGCTACAAGAACTTTCCCCAGTCCAATCAAGATCAACTAAAAGGAGGACCTCAGTTTGACCTATTGAGTGCCAAGGCTCTGAGAGGAACAGATGGCTCAGAAATCTTCAGAGATGGCTCCACCAACAGGAACCCAGCACTGACTCTTCAGTTCTGAGACTTGTCTTGATCCAAAAGAAGCAGAGCTGAGAGAGTAAGGGATATAGTCAACACCAAAGTTCCTGAAATTGTTGGATCCAAATGAGGTGCACTGGAAGGGCTCAGAACCATGGAATCCAGATTCAATGGAAGAACCAGTACTACAGAAATGTGTGAGGGGGTAAATGGTCTTGTACCCAGACCTCCTTGGGGATATTACTGGGAGGACTGCCAGTTTGATTTGTGTCCTTAAGAATTTCTTCATTATATGGTCAACATCCATTTCAGTAAGGCTTCCAATGGATCAGGGCGAACTCAATGACAATGTCACTGATGGAGGTCTGCAGAATCATCTTTCCTGTAAAATGGGTGAATGGAGCCAAGGTCTCACCAGCTCTGGTAATAATCTAGATTGAGGAGAGGCAGATTGGATCTGATTAGCTAGTTGATACACTTCCTTGCAGTTTTAGGTGCTGAATCTGAAGGATCATTTGGATCTGGAAAACTTTTTCTTGATTTCTCAGATCTTTTCTCTTTAGATTTTTTATGTGTAGTCTTTTCTACTTCTATTTGTTTCTCTTTAGACTTCTTTCTTTCCTTTTCCTTCTTTTTCTCTGCTGTAGGAGCTGAAGCTGGCCTGGTAGCAGAAGACATGGTTAAAACGGAAGAATAAAAACACTCTGTTTGAGGAGGAGCCATCCTTTTAAAATAAGCTTTTCTTTTCTGCCTTGAGTAGCCCTGGATGAAATGCAGCACAGATATCATAGTCAGTCTGTAGGCAGGCAACGCCTAAGCAACATATCTAAAGAGAGTTCAGATACTGAGGTATTTTTACTCAGGTACTTTTACTCAGGTATTTTTTTAACAGTCCCACTCTATCCTTTCATTCTTCACTATAATTCATTCAGATATCCAACTTACTCTTTTTTGTCTACTCAGGTTACTACTTACTTACCTATTCTCCACCTATACTCACCTTCAGAAGTCAGTACTCTACTGATTGTTCTCACTGGCTTCTTCCTTCACATGGCACTTCCCACTCCATTCGCCCTGCAGGCTCACTCCGCTCCCCTACACTGCCCCCATTTCCCAACCACCTCAGTCTCACTACATTTATACAACTTAACCACACCCTCATTTCCAAATAACCAATCCCAACCCATACCTCCTTAAAGCGCTACACCCTTCATCACACTATCTCTTTTTCAGTTTACTATCTATTCAAACCCCTACTCAATACCCTATATACTATACTTCATCATGCCATCACTTCCTACCTTATCAAACCCAAAACTATTACTCTTAATTTCACTCCTACCTATATTAATTTTACCTTACATATTCACCTTCATGAACATCTTAACTGCCTAGGTTATCACTCCCCCAATAAGGTAACTTCCATACCAATTTCCACAATCTCCCAAACCCATTTCATTACATACTCTGTATCAAGCTACCTACTCGTTAAATATCATAGGCTAACCCACATAAGATATAATACCCCAAAAGCAAGGAAAGTCAGTAACCTAATATATTAACTTCTACAACTGACACTAAGAGTTCAACCATCTGCCTTAATAGATGGAGATATACATCCTAACCCTGGCCCATATACCATTTGTAACTCAGACCCCCTTTTCCCAACTCCCTCCAATTCACAACACCTTAGCAAACCCTATAACTCTCTACTGATAGGCCATCTCAACATTCAGAGCATAAATAACAAGGTTGCCCACGTCCATGCTCTCTTGGATGTACACTCATTTGATATCCTATGCCTCACTGAAACATGGCTTAAACCAACACATGACAACAAAGTTATCCCACCTGGATATAATATTCTAAGAGCAGACCATAAAGCTAAAAGGGGTGGCGGAGTAGCTATACTACACAAATCGGGGCTACAAGTATCTCCTATAAACTCTAATTCTCCTCTATTTAGCAATGAAAAAATCCTTAGTTCCAAAATTCAGCTCAATAAATATAAATCCGTCTATATTATCTGTATTTATCTTCCACCAGGCAACAACTCTAATATCCTTGAAGATATCCTTAGCTGGATATCCACCAACTATCCCCAAAAAACTATAGTACTAGGCGACTTTAATATCAACTGGATGAGCTATAATACAGAACTTCCCACTACACATATTAACCTCTATGGTTTTACACAAACCATTACCTCCCCCACAAGAACCAACAAACTTAATAACAAGGATAGCACCTTAGACTGGATTCTAATTAATAGCCATCACCAAAATTACAACATGGGGACCCTCCCCGATGGGATAACTGACCATTTGCTTACTTATATAATCAGATACAAGATTGACAACCCCAACCCAACCACCTATAGGACAATAAGGAGCAACAAATACTTTAATCCTGATATCTTCCAAAGTGAACTTAGAGCATGTGATTGGTCAGCCCTAAAACATCTACCCCTTGACGAAGCAGTAACATACTTTAATACTATATTTTTAACCATCTTAGACTCCCATGCACCACCACGCACCATCAAAACACGGATCAAAACAGCCCCATGGCTCTGTAAAGCTACCAAACAAAGAATCCTACTTAGAAACAAAATCTGGGCTAAGTGGCGTGCCACTAAAAGCCCCACTGATCAGTTAAACTTTAGACAGCTAAGAAATGATACTAAAAAATCCATTCTGCAGGACAAAAAAAATTTTTACATTTAACTCCAACAAACCCATCAAAACAAACCGCAAAAGTTCGGGCAGGCATCAGTAAACTAGTACATCCAGGTCATACCTCTACACCTACCCCATCAGGCACTGACCTCATGAACCCGAAACAAATTGTCAACACTTTCAACACCTTCTTTACTGAAACCATTCAATCTCTTGCCAATCAGCTATCTCCCAATAGCACATCTTTACCTCCTTCTTTATCTAGCTCACCCTTTCATTTCATTTCCAGCCTGTTCCTACATCCCTTGTCTGTAAACTTTTCAAAAGCTGAAACCATCCACCCCCTCAGCTGACCTACTTCCTTCAGAATATTTGCAAAAAGCTGCTAAAGCTATAGACTATCATATTTACATCCACAATAATAGAACTATAACCGAAGGAAACATACCAGCTATCTGGAAAATTTCTCATATCATCCCCTTGCATAAAGGTGGGAACTCCAGTGACTTATCCAACTATAGACCCATAGCCCTATTATCCCCTCTGGCAAAAATCATGGAGAAACGAATTCATAGGCAACTGTTAGACCACCTAATCCATAACAACCTACTCGCTAACTGCCAACATGGTTTTAGGCCATCCCACAGTACAACCTCTGCCCTCTTATCCTTCTCTGACTGTATCAACAAATATCACAATAATAACACTCTTTCATCAGCCATCTTTATTGATCTGTCAAAAGCATTCAATATGGTTAACCATTAGCTACTCATTAACATACTCAAAAAACTTTCACTAGACACAATGGCTCTACAATGGTTCTAGTCCTACTTAAACAATAGACAGCAAGCAGTATTATGGGAGGACAACTTATCTTCCCACCTTCCCATTGCCCTCGGTGTCCCTCAAGGCTCCATATTAGGCCCTCTTCTTTTTTCGATATTTATTAATGACCTACATTTAGCAATACCTCAAGCCAACTGCATTCAATATGCAGACGATTCCACAATTATATGCTCAGCCTCCTCATCATCAGATCTTCAGATCCTAACCCAACAGGTATTTAACTCAACTGAAAAGTGGCTACTGCACCGTTGCCTCATCTTGAACCCCCAAAAAAAACAAAACTGTTACTATTCACCCCCATCCGCAGGGCCTCTCCACTTAACTTCACTGTCAAATCTAACAATGGTGCTATCATATATCCGGATTCCACCACCAGACTTCTAGGCCTATTAATAGATAATAACCTTAACTTTGATCATCATATTAACAACACTATAAAAATAGTCAATAAAAAACTAGGCTCCCTATATAGGATAAAACTGTTTCTGACTCCATTAGCTAGGACTACCATTGCCCAAACCCACCTGTTAGCAACTCTACTTCTATATACTAATCTGCCTAAGAGCAACCTTAATAAACTGACTATCTCCTACAACAATATTGCCAGATTTGCCACTGGCTCTTCTTTCAGAACCCATCATTGTCTTAACCTGTAACAGCTATGATGGCTAGAGTTGCCAAACCTATTACCATTTAACCAATTAACAGTTGCCCATAAAATCCTGTATAAACCAACTAATACCCCAATATTTACCAACCTTATCTCCCCCTATAACAACCTTAAGATACTTCGCTCCTCAAATAAACTTCTAGTACAAACAAGTAAATCCAACAACATGGCTGGTGACTCTCTATTTTCCAGTGATCTGACCTCTCTTTCCTCAACAACAATATTTAAAAACAAACTGAAACTATACCTCAAAGCACACTGGTTATGCCCTTACATCAATCGTGGCTAGCTTCTTCACCATCATTTTTGATCCCTGTCCTCATCCTGTTCTAACAATCTTCTTTTTCTCTTACCATCTGGTGGTGGACCATGTATTCGTTTTTAGCTGAACTGAAGTCATCTTCAATATTTTCAATATTATCCTAATCTGCCATTACTTATTACAATCTCTTACCTGTATTGTAAAGAAATGTAAGAATTGCCAAACCTGTAAACCCTTTGGCAACTATAAATACTGTCCTAACATGGAGTATTACTGTGAAGTTTTTTTTTCCTGTACATTTTGTCCTTATTATTGACTACTACTCTGTTTTTTATATGTACTATACTGTGGAGCTTTTCTCCCCGGGCCTCTCCTGAAAATGGACATATATCCAGTTGGACTAGCCCGGTCAACAAATGTAAAATAAATAAATAAATAAATATTGAAGAGAAATTTTGTGTCTGCAAGCCCACCACTTTTCAAAGCAGTGAGGTTTCTCTGACATTAGAAAAACTGTAATAAACAACTATTTTTTTTTTATAAATAAATAAATACACAAATAAATAAATAAATAAGGATAAGCAGTACACTATACTTATTTAGAAAAACTGTTTCTAAAAACTGTCTTTCCAGATATACTCTCATGTGTTCTCAAATAACCAGTTCCTCCTTCCCAGGTAAGGAAGGGGTTTTATTCAAAGATGTTCCTAGTGCCACAGAAAGAAAGAAAATGCTTGGGATACCAGTTCTGGATCTTTCTTCTTAAACATGTTTGTAATAGTGCACAAATTCAGAATGATGTCACTTCACAACCTTTTACTTCTTCCTTATTGAAGTTTTCTGGTAGCATCATCACATTCCTATTCCACCAGACTTTCAGTTTCTTAAGGTTTTGTGTGTCTGGTTCACATTATCAGTGCTCTACCTTACCCTTTGGCCTATTGAAGAGTGTTCACAAAGTGTTTAGCTCTGGTTATAGCTCATTGCAGGCTAGAGGGCATTCGCATTTTTCCATAATTAGATGACTTGCTTATCTTTGCAGAGACTTTTTCAAAGTGTCAGGAATTTCTGTCTTGGGTGAGAGACCTCTTATACAAACTGGGATTCCAAGAGAACATTCAAAAATCCTTCTTGACTCCTTTTGACACAGGATTGTGTTACTGGGATGTCAACTTGATACCTCAGTTCAAACAGCCTTTCTTCCACAGGAAAAATAGACCTATATCTAGATCTATTTCCAAGGTTTTTTACTCAGACTTCAGTCAATGTAAAGGAATACCTAGGAATTTTGTGTCTGATGGCCTCTCAGTTTCTTATGATATCCCTGTCAAGAGTCCTCATGAGAAAGATACAGTGGTATCTGAAATCTCTTTGACCCCAGCACCAACTTCTTCTATCTTTTCAAATCCCACTGCCGGGGTTTGTTAGAAGAGAAATCTTTTGGTGGAGACAGCAGATATCCTTAAATCCAGGTCTCCCTTTAGCCCTCCTTGCTCCAAAGCAGTCAGTCACTACATACACCTCAGACCTTGCTTTGGGTGCAGTTTCAGGAGGGATCAAAGTGCAGGGGGTGTGTTACACCAAGGACAGACACAAGCACATAAATATCAAGGAGATGCTTGCCCTGATCAAAGGCACTCAACTCTCTGAAAGTACAGTTTTGTACCTACCATAAATGTAGATGTTCGAGTGCTAATACAGCTGCAGTCATAACAGATGGGTTCTCCTGCCGTCAGGCGGGTCCTCGGTCGGCCGAATTCCAAAGTCTAGGTCCGGCATCGGTTGTCGTCGCTTCTTCCCTGACGTCAGTGCGACAGGGGTATAAAAGAACCAGCCGACGCCATTTTCTTCAGTTTTTCTTGCCCCAGATGTCAGGTGCCCCCAGAAGGAAGGCAATACATAAAATTATGTAGTAATGCAATGCAATATAATCAAAAAACAGTAGTTGCAAGCAAATACACCATAAAAGAATACCCCTAGAGGGGAAGGAGGGAGGGAAACCTGGACTGCAGCTGTATTAGCACTCGAACATCTACATTTATGGTAGGTACAAAACTGTACTATGTTCATCGTGCATACAGCTGCAGTCATAACAGATGGGTAGAATACCAAAGCTAAGAAAGGGGTGGTAGGCACTAGGTGGAACTAGGAGGAGCCAAAATGCCCTGCAAGACTGCAGTGGCAAATCCTGCTCTAGATTTGGAGTATAATGGTAGGTTGTAGTGTTTGGAGAAGGTATGCACAGAACTCCAAGTGGCTGCTTCCAAAATATCCTTGGTAGGAACTCCTCTGAGGAAGGCTGCAGAGGTGGCTGTGGCCCTGGTGGAATGAGTTCTAATGCCTGTAGGTACGGTTTTGCCATGAAAGGAATAGCAAAAGCGTATGCAGTGGGCTATCCATTTTGAGATTGTCTGTTTGGAAATTGGCTTTCCTTGAGCTCCTACCGCATAGGCCACAAAGAGCTGTTCTGATTTTCTGAAAGTTTTTGTTCTGTCCAAATAATAATGCAGTAGCCTGTGGATGTCCAAGGAATGTAGTAATCTCTCTCCTTTGTTTTGAGGATTGGGATAAAAAGTAGGCAAATGTATGGCCTGATTTAAAGCTACCCTGGATACCACTTTAGGCATAAAGGACGGGTTGGTTCGTAAGGAAACTCTGTCATGATGGAAGATGATAAAAGGCTGGACAGCCATGAGAGCCTGTAGTTCTGAAACTCTACGAGCTGAAGTGATAGCCAGAAGGAAAGCTGTTTTCCAGGACAAATATTGCAAATCTGATGAGGCAGCTGGCTCAAAAGGAGGCAAAGTCAGTTTTTCCAGAATGAAATTGAGATCCCAAGCAGGTATTGGTTGTTTCCTTGGAGGTCTTAAATTCTTAGCCCCTCTGAGGAACTGTCGTAAAAGAGGGTGAGAGAATAAAGGAGGATCAGTGTTGTATTCTGCAGAAATGGCTGAGACATGGATTTTGATGGAGGAGAACAAATGTCCACTGCTTAGAAGTTCAGCCAAATATTGTAGTATTTGAGGTAAATTCAGTTTTCCGGGGTTCTGGCCCTTTTTCTCATTCCAGACACAAAAACGTTTCCATTTTGCGGAGTAAGCTTTTCTAGTTGATGGCCTTCTGGCCTCCAAAATGACATCCTGCACCTCCTTGGAGAGTAGGGCCTGCTGTGATGCTAAGGAATCTTCCATGCGGCTAGATTGAGTGTTTTTAGCTGACTGTGAAGAGTTTTGAAGCTGTGCTGAGTCAGAAGAAGAGGCATTAGAGGCAGGGTCCATGGAGGGGAATGCGTCAGGCTCCTCAGGAGTGGGTACCAGTGTTGCCTTGGCCAGTCCGGAGCAATGAGGATCATCTTTGGTCTGTCTGCTCTGGTCTTCAATAGGACTTTGGGCAGCAGAGGAAGAGGCGGGAAGGCATAAACTGTCATTGATGTCCAACTGAAAGAGAGAGCGTCCACTCTCCAGGCCTTTGGATGGAAGATCCTCGAGCAGAATTTTGTCAATTGATGATTTTTGTGGGAGGCAAAGAGATCTATGTCTGGCCTTCCCCATTCTTGGATTATTTCTGTAAAAACTTTTGGATGCAACTTCCATTCGTGTGGATCTGTCATATTCCTGCTTAGGTTGTCTGCCAGCGTGTTTTCCTTGTCTGGCAAGTACTGTGCTTGTAGTTCCATCTGTAAGACCATGGCCATGTTCCAAAGTGACATGGCCAGTCTGCATAGGGGGTAAGAATGTGTTCCTCCCTGTTTGTTTATGTACCACATAACTGTGGTGTTGTCCGTTCTTATCAATAGTTGACCTGGTTGTAGAAGGTCCTTGAAAGCTATAATAGCATTTATTACTGCTAGCATTTCTTTTTGATTGATGTGAAGGTGCTTTTCTTTTTGGGACCATTTGCCCTGAATGCACCGGTCTGTCATGTGCGCCCCCCAGGCGTAGTCCGAGGCGTCTGTTGTGATGACTTGATTTGCTTGAGGCTTGCTGAATGGAAGACCTGTGTTTGTTTGGCATGCTTGAGCCCACCACAGAAATTCCTTTTGCAGACATGGAATTAGTGGTATTATTGTTTCCAAACTGTGGCTGTGTTGAGACCATATGTTTTTTAGGTACCATTGTAGTTTTCTCATATGCAGCTTTGCACATGGGATTAGTAAGATGCAAGATGCCATGAATCCCAGACGCTGCAGGATTTTTCTTGCAGTCAGCCTGGTGCAATTTGCCAGTGTTCTGAAATATTGAATTAGTTGCCCCTGCTTCTCTGGCGTGAGGTAGGCCATCTGGGTGTTTGTGTCCAAATTGGCACCCAGGAAAATTATATTTCGAGAGGGTATTAGCCTTGATTTCTCTTTGTTGACTGTGTATCCCAGAGAGTTTAATAACATTATTACATAAGCCAGATGTTTCAGAAGAATGTGCCTGCTGTCCGCTTGGATCAGGCAGTCATCCAAATAAGGGTATATTTGTATCCCTTGAAGTTTGCAGTAGGCAATTACTGATGCCAGGCATTTCGTGAATACTCTGGGCGCAGTAGATAAGTCAAAGGGCAATGCAGAGAATTGATAATGGGTTGAACCTGCAAGAAATCTGAGGTATCTTCTGCAATTTTGTCTGATTGGGACATGCAGGTATGCCTCCTTGAGGTCCAATGTTACCAGCCAAGACTCCTTGCCCAGCATGGGAAGAAGTTGCTGAAGAGTAAGCATCTTGAATTTTGGTACGAGTAGGAATGTGTTTAGGATGGAAAGATCCAAAATAGGTCTCCAATCTTTTCCCTTCCTTGGCACCAGAAATAGCCTGGAATAAAAACCTTGACCTTGTTCGTGTGTAGGTACCTCTTGAATAGCTTTCATGTTTATAAGATCTGAAATTTGCTTTTGTGCCTCTGCCCTTTGATTGTGTGGCAGTTTTGGCATGCCTCTCTTTTTTGGAAGGGTATGAAAATGGAATTTGTAGCCTCTGTTTATAATGTCCAGGATCCATTTGTCCTTTGTGACAACATGCCAATTTTTTGAGAATAGTGCCAGCTTTCCTCCTAAGGGGGCTGCCATTTGAGATCTGGTTGGCCTGCAAAGGGGAAAGTCATTGGGTTTGCTTTCTGAAAGATTGTGAGTTATCCTCACCACTTCTTTGTGTAGGAGCTTGCCATTGTCTGCCTCTGTACGATCCTTGTGATTGTCCTCTGCCCTCGGCGCCTGTATCTGCCTCTTTGGGGTCTGTCTGTGGCAGGAAAGGACCAGTTTTTGGAAGGCCAATTTCTACTAAAACGTGGGGGTTGAACCTGCAGAAATTCTTTCACAGTTTGCATTGATTTAGCTTTTTCCTCCATTTTCCGTAATACTTCCTCAGCATTTGCCCCAAATAGTACATCCTTTTGAACAGGGGCGTCTAGTAATTTAGCTTTGACATGATCAGGCAAGGCTTGTTCCTTGAGCCAGGCATGCCTACGTATGACTGAGCCTGTAACAGCAGCTCTACATGAGGCCTCTAGAGCATCAAAACCACATTGTAAGGTATGTTTACCCACTTGTTCTGCACTATGCATCAAATCCTGCAACTCCTTCAAGTCTGGTTGTTCAGGTTGTGACATTTTACTTTTCAATTGAGATAACAGAAACTGTTGGTATTTTAGCATATGAAACTGACAGTTTAAGGCCCTCATGGTTAAGGTAGCCGAGGTATATACCATTTTTCCCCACCTTTCTAAGGATCTGGAATCTCTCTCGGAAGGCAATGGATTTTTGGCAATGGAAGCCTTAACTCCCTTGGGCCCCTGTGAGATGGTTTCTAGATCAGCAGCATGGCTTTTGTAAAGAAATTGGTGTGAGTCAGGAACCCTGTAGTACCTGTCAGGCTTAACTGGAGCTGGAGGTAGAGAGTCCGGGTTAAGGCAGGCCTCCAAGTAAACATCATCTAGGATGTCCAAGACAGGAGGTATAGCCAGAGGCCTGTGCTGGGGTAACAAAAGAAATTCCCTGAGCCTTTTCTTGGAATCTGAATAATCCTGGCCTTCCCAGTGGAAGTGTTCCCTTAAGGTATGCAAAGTTTTCCCAAATGAGTAATCCTCAGGGGGGGATACAGAAGGAATAGACTCCTCTGCATCAGAGTCTTCAAAAGGGGAGTAAGACTGTTCCTGAGCATCAGAGTGTTCTGAAATAATGGAGCCCTGATCAGAGGAGGGGGAATCTTCCTCCACTCTGGGCCTTTTGTCCGGAGGTGGCTGAGAACCTCTGATTAGAGTAATTAAATCCTCAGCCATTTTAAGCATCTGTTTCTTAGGCATGGGGCCTGGAGATGGGCCCTGTGTAGCTGGTCTCTTAGGGTGCATGGTTGCTTTAGACTTGGTGAAAGCCTTGATGGAGAAAGAAGAGGAAGGTCTGAAGACACCTTGAGTGGAGGTGGACCTGTCCACATTCTGTGTTTCAATGCCAAGAGTGGCTTCGGTATCTGTAGTCGGGGTGTGGGCCGAGGAGCCTGCGACCTCGGGTACAGGAGACACCGCCAAAGATGTGTCGTCGGTAATCAGGGGCTGCGAGGGCGCTCACTGAGAACCGAACCACGTGTAGTCGGCTTTGGCGTGGTGTCGGTAGAGGCCGCGGACCTCGAGTGTCGGTCCTTGTCTTTGCGTTTTTTAGACAAAACTGGAGTCGGAGTATCCGACGACATGGTATAGTTAAATGCTTTCCCAAAAAAATGCTGGGCGAACTCCGCCCGACGCTTAATAGTGCGTTTGTTGAATGTAGCACAAAAGTGACAGACCGAGACGTCGTGGTCTGGGCCTAAACAAGGTATACAGAGGGAATGGAAATCCTTATGCGGTATTTGCTTCCCACAAGAAATACAATTATTAACTTTGTCTGACATCGGTCTGAGGCAAGAAAAGTTTCCCCAACGGGGTACTTAGCTTTTAATAAGACTTCGGTTTCCAAATTTTCGTAATCTCAGGAGCTGGCCGACCGGCACTTGCGAACTGCTTCTGCTTCAGGCACTGCGCGGCAAGAAAGACTGAAGAAAATGGCGTCGGCTGGTTCTTTTATACCCCTGTCGCACTGATGTCAGGGAAGAAGCGACGACAACCGACGCCAGACCTAGACTTTGCAATTCGGCCGACCGAGGACCCGCCTGACGGCAGGAGAACCCGTCTGTTATGACTGCAGTTGTATGCACGATGAACATCTGTCTTTGTTCCCTGGGACCTCTTCAAGTGGTTGCAGACAATATCATAGTGATGTACATTGACAAGCAAGGTGGAACCAGGTCACACCCCTTTTACAGACTAGCCATGCTAGCTTGGTATGTAGCTTCACAGCACAATTTTACTCTACTGAAATTCTGCATTCTGACAGTGCAAAAATGTGTGCCAGACAAGCTGAGCAGGACCATGGCAGACCCTAGCATATAGAATCTAGATCAGGGGATCCTCTAAGATTTGAGCCATCTGTGGTTAGTTCATCAAGTAGACTTCTTTGTTTCCTCTCTGAACACTCAACTGTCAAGATTCTGTTCCAGAACTCCATGCAAGAAAGCCTGGAAGACAAATGCCTTTTTTTTTCCTTGTACAAGAATGTTCCTGTATGCCTTTCCACCCTTTCCACTATTATCCAGGATATTCTGAAGATTCAGAAGGAATCCCCAAAGATCATTGTGGTGACTCCCTTCTGGCCCAGGCAACTGTGGTCCTCCCTTCTTGTGGAAGTGGCCAGAGTCAATTACCACAAGCTTCCTCACAGACTGGATCAACTCACACAAGGGCAAGGATGGTAGATACACCCCGACTTTAATCAGCTTCGGGTGTCTGGCTAGATGATCAGTTCTTAATTCTTTTTAGGCACCTATTTACTGAGGATGTGGCACAGGTACTAACAGAGGTAATAAAGCTTGCTACTAGAAAATCATATATTAGCAAATGATAAATGTTTTCTAGTTGGTGCCAACATAACCAGCACCCAGTCAGAGCTAGCTGTTCTGTGGTTTTAAATTGGCCATTTCAACCTGTCTGCCTATGAATCCTTTTTTTTCAATGCAGTGTTATGTCAAAATGTTTTTGAAAGGAGATTTGTATAAGAGGCCTCTAGGAAAGCCTATGGCGCCTCCTTGCAAACATAATTTTCGAGAAGCTAACACTTGCTCCATTTGAACCAGCTGACCTGGCTGACTTGAGGTTCTTAAGATGGAAAACCATTTTATTGATTGTTCTGACCTCTGCAAGAAGGGTATCTGAGTTGCAAGCTCTTATGGTGAGTCAACCCTATCTCATTTCACATGGGAACAGGGTTTCTTTGAGAACGAATCCTTCTTGTATGCATAAAGTAGTATCCAAGTTTACTTTAAACCAAAGTATAAATCTCCCTGTTTTCTTTCCTGAATCTAAAAATGAGGGAGAAAGGATATTCCATACCCTGGATATCCACAGACAACTCAGATACTATCTTTACAGAATTCAGTCTTTCAGATTTTTGGACCAATTATTAATTCCTTGTGAAGGCAAAAGATGGGACAACCTGTGTTGAAACAGACTATTTCCAAATGGTTGTCTAAGGCTATTACCTTTTGCTATACTCAGCATAACAAAACTATTCCAGGTGGGGTCATGCCAACTTTAGCAGGACCTTGGCTTCATCTATGGCTTTTGGAAGGGATTGGATTCTAGAAGTATTATAGGAAGTGCTACTTGGTCCCTTATACATACCTTTACAAAGCACTATATGCTGGAAACTTCTCTAGGTCCAGATCAGGCTTTGCTAGGACAATTCTCCAAGGGCTCCTTCCACCTTCCAAATGTAGTTAGCCAGTATAATCAAACAATATAGTTGAGGTTACTGTAGCAGTGATCAACATGATGAACATAGGACAGTTTGTAAATAAACTTACTGAACAGTAGAATTATCACTGCTCCAGTAGCCACTACCTCCCTCCATCCCCCATTGTTTTTGGTGTGCTTTTTATGCCAGGGTTTGGAAATTTATTTTTGTTATTCCTAGCTTTGTCCTTTCAGGGGTCAGCCTCACTCTCTATTAGCATGAAAGCTCTGAAAGGCTTTGCGCTCAAATTTGTCTTCTTGTCAGCTCAGCTCGAGCAGCCTGATGGCTTGGGTGCATCAAACCTTGATGCTTTGGATGCTGGCTGGGTGTTATATCCTTGGCAGGATATAACCCATATAGCTAAGGCTACTGCCAGCTTCATTATCTGGTAATATCACAAGAAATCTTGCTTGAGCCTAAGATAGGCAAACTTGTAACAGGATAACTGAACAAAACATACAGAAAAGACTATGCTAAGCTCGGTTTAACATAATTATTGCTTCGTAAAATCTATTCTAGCTTCCAATAACTCTTGCAGACTGTAAACTATATAATATAAAAGAATGTGTGAACTGCACAGAAAATGCATTTCCTTTCAGTGGAAATGCAGCAGATCTGTTAAAGAGTGAATCTGGCTTCTCAATGAGCACATATTTGATGTGCCTAAATATTGCTTCAGATCAAGACCTTACATAAAACTCTATCTCCCAAAGTTATGTGGATATAAAACAGAAAATGTTTAATCAAAACTTAAGACAAAACAGGAAAACTAGAGCACAGGACTCTGTTAAGGAGAAAGAGTAACTTTAAATTGCCACTGTTTTGTTTGCTTCTGAAGTTTGCACAGTGGACTGCAACTCTGGGACAGGAGCTCAAAACTGAAATGAATGTCGATCCATCATTAGATAATCATATATGTATGTAGGTATGTGTGTGTATATATATATATATATATATATATATATATATATATATATATAGATCTAGGACGTTTAATCAAATGATCAAATGTCTGAATCCATAATCACCGAACACACTTTAACGAAAGTGCTTTTATCGAAAAAGCGCTTTCGTTAAAGTGTGTTAATAAAAACAAAAAAAATACTATATTAACGTTTTTGCAGGGGGGCTTCCCCCCCCATGCCCCCCACACACCCCCTACTTTAATATTTTCCCTCCGAGACTGCACTACAGTGGAGAAAATGTCATTTTTCCTTATCCACACCATAGTACGACCTCGGCAACAGGCATACTTACGCAAAAGTGCTTCTTCGGTGTAAAGCACTTTCGCATCACAATGCCTGGCCGTTTGGGTTTCGGACTTTTGATCTTTCGATCAAAAGTCTTAGACCCATATATATATAGATCAACAACCAACTGTGATTCCAAATGCACAAATAGTCCTAGAAAAGAATCAGCACTCTAAATCTGGATTGATATATATCCAAAAATGACACAAAAACACAATAGTAGATCATATTTATATTCAGAATAAATTCAAATTACATTCAAAAAGAAGTAAGTCATATTTTGCAAAGAACAGCGAGCAAACAATCACAACTCGGCTGTAAACAGCATGCTAGTTTTGCCTCCTGGCGTCATCAGCTCATATGTATATATGGAATTACATTGGAAGCTCAAACTTTCAAAACTTCAAACTTCATATGGTTGAGAACACAACACTGAAGTTTTGAAAGTTTCAAACTTCAGTAAAAAGATTATGTTTATGCAAGCTCCCCTGCACCCTCAACACCCCCTGCCAATTAAATATACCAAGTCCGAGATCGCACAACAGTGAAGAGAATGATAAATTTCCCATTCTGTGCTCTATGGCAATCTCCATTTAAACCATTCAAAGTTTCAAAACTTCAGTCCTGTGGTCTTCACCATATGAAGTTTGAAGTTTTGAAGCTTCGACTTTCCAAAGTAGACCCATATGTAAATACAACTCCTCAATATCCTGATAAAACAAAACTATTTAATAGCAGCTCCACAAAACACGAACTAAGTTTTCCTCCACAAAGCAGAGTGTCTTCAGTGCTGGCTAAATCAATAAATGCCGACTCTCTTTATAAATCCAAGGGCGGAAGTCAACTATTCCAAAGCATCATGTAAAATCAGAAAATATACTAGTTCCAAAAAATTAAATACAGAACAGAAAAATATTGTCTCAGGGAAGGGATCACTTATAGAAAGGCCTGTTTTCTCGGGGAGGGGATCACTTACAGAACATTGGTGTTATCGTCCATTGAAAATAATTTAGTTCAGTTCATTTTGCGTTACAGAAGATGCTAAGTTTTCTGTAGCTAAATTCTGCAGATTTAGAACATCTCTTTATCTCTGAAATTTTTTGCAATCTCTTTTTTTTTCTGTTTGGACTAAATACTTCCAGAATCTCCCCCTGATCCTCTTTGATCTCTTAATTGTTTTTGACAACACAAACCAGGATATCTCAACTGAGCAAATCTGACGATACTGTAGCTTGATTTCTACAGTGCTCAACTAGTTTATCTCTTGGTTCACACTCTAGCTTGATTTCTACAGTGCTCAACTAGTTTATCTCTTGGTAATACCCCCACTGGTCGTATATTAACTTGTATTGTCCGTGGGGCTTAGTGCTGGTACCACTACTGTTCACAGTGTGAATGTTGGCTGTTAGAGAAGTCATTCAAGACAGAGAAATCCACTGTCATTCCTATACTGATGACATCCAGCATTAGTCCTGTCTCCTTCTCCTCTTTTTAGAAGTCTGTGTCCGATTTTAAGGTAAAAGGCTGTTTGGATTCTGTCAGTGAATAGCACTATATCATTTGGAATTCAGCATAGCTAAGACACTATCCATGTGCTACATACTCCTTTCTTTTCTCCCTTTAGTTTTAAGCAGAATTTGATTGAAATTTGTTTCCAATTTACAAAATCTACATGGGATTCTCCTAGTCCCCCACTCTGTATGCATGATCTATCCAGTAACTTTCCTACTTCCCCAGTCAGCCCACTTTTTACTCCTATTGTGGTAAGCTAGGCCCATTTGTTAGTTAGACAGGGTGACAGCCCTATAATCTATTCATTGTCTCTCTAGGGTGAGACCCTAATCAGTTACGGTATTTAAAAGTGATAGTCAGAGATCATGGAGTAGGTCAGTTTGCAGTCCTGTGCACAAACCTAGTTCCCTCCCTTACAGTGATTGTGCTTTCTTCACATGCTTGCTATGATGAGTTGGGCTGGGATGCTCATGCCCATTCCACACCCAAAAGTCAGAGCTGCCACCTGGTGCTGGTTAACCTATTCAATCCAGCTAAGAGAACATACCATAGATCCAGTCCCCAAAACAACATGCCCTTCCTTCCCAAAATCATAGATCCAACCCCCAAAACAAGCATGTCCATCCTTCCCAAAACCATAGCTCTAACCCCCAAAATAGGCATGTCCACCCATCCCAAATCATCCCCTACAGATGCCCAAGTCACTAACTGTACATGGGTCTCCTGGATTTTGGTAAGGACTTTGTCTCTGCCCCTCTCTCTCTACACCAGTGGAGCTGGTTCTATCTGCGATTCTTGATAACAGACTGACACTTGAGGACCAGGTGCTTGCTTTTTGTCAAAACATTGTTCCAGCTTAAAAAAATGTTTAGATAAAGCATAGTATTTCATCATTAGAATTAGTAAATGTGAGCACAATTTTCACTTTATGAATGCAGGAACTGAATGGCATGCAGCAGTGACTTCAAAAACCCACATTGTTGTATCACTTCCCACAGGACATGCTAGAGTACTTGGACAAATGTATTCTGCACGTCTACAAAACATGTGTCGGTAGGACTGGCAAGCTCTCATGACTCCTTAAATATCTTTGCAAAGATAAAACTTTGACCTGCCAGAACAGAATCTTCATTCCTCCTTCTGAATCACAGGCGTGAGTACCGGACAGAGCCTCCTTTCCACTACCCTGCTCCTGGTGTAGGACTTCTTAGGGAGACAAGAAAGATGATGTGTTTTAATTCTATACACAAAACTGAACTGCTTCTAGTTTCATTTTTAAACATTTTATTTCCAAAGTATAATTTATTACATGCTGATATAATTAAATATGATTTACGAATTTGAAGGTTATGATTGTGATTTCTTATACAGAACAGAACAGTGGATAAGAAATGCAAATGCTATATTGTGCAGATCACCTCTTAACTTCATTTGGCTTGAAGTTTATAGTTAATGAATTGACCAAACCAAAAAGAAATATATGAGTTTTGGAAGAACTCAGACCTTGTCCTCTCACACTCTCTGATAAAGCACTATGAATTCTTGCAGATATGCAGATTTGTGAGCAAATACTGGATCTGAACTGGATGTGCAAAAGCTAAAAGAAGGTGCCGCTGATCCATGCTAAACTGTAAGTTTGAGGCATAAAATGACAGCATGTACCAGAGAGAGACCGTGAGAGAGAGACAGAGAAAGAGAGAGAGAGAGAGAGAGAATACCAGCGGCTCCCCAGAGGAGCTGCTGTTAATTTAGACATGACAAGGCTAAAACCTCAGATGAAGGAAATATGCAGAATTTTAGATGAAACACAAAGGACTGCACTGTTGTCAACAAGATCGAATGCTATTGTTTATAGGCTGTATAGGCTGCTAGGTCATTTCCACTCTTCTGCCCTACAAGATAACCTCATCCAATGATTATATCTGAAAAGCTTACCTCCATCAGTTCCATTGGATATACAATAAAGCCTAATATATGCAACCACTTATAATGTTGTATACATACGTCCTTTGCACACATACCTCAAAACTGTTCAGATTTTCACAGAATGCCCAGATTTTTGCCTCATATTTTTAGTCTGATCCCCAGAAAAATTTGTGGTTTTCTAGCAAATCGTTGAGAATTGAAGTCAATAAATATTGATAGGCATTTGAGTTTCAGACCTCATATCCTTCAGAAAATGAATGCTAACACAAAACCTATTATTAACTTTCTAAATTTATAAGAGCAATATTTAAAAGCTGTTCCTATTTTTGGACCTATTGGACCTTTGCCTCCCTCCCCACATTATTTTAGGCTTTATCCAAATTTCTTGCACTAAGAGGTTGTCAAAGGAAAAACAACTTCAAAAAGATCAACACAAGGCAGGTTCAGGTTAAGGCACTTTAATCTTGCAGCAAGGAGACAAAAACGTGCTAATACAGAGTTTGTCTAAGTGAAGCTATTCTTATACATTTCTTACAAGACATTGCCTACCAAGATGACGTAATAAATCACAAGTTCTTTCAATATTATTTCATAGCAGATGTTTGTCCATGATTTTCTGCTGGCACATCAAGTTTACAAAAAAAACCTCCTAAGAAAAAGAACGTGGCCTTGATGACCACCGGTCAGATACAACTTCTCACTATGCAATGTTACCATTCAAGGTACTATGGCTAATTCGAGCACAAAGCAAGTACAGATTATAGTTCATTTCTTCAAGCAGTCTTTGTTTGATGTATCATTCTTTTCTGCAGCTGTGCATGTTCTCATCACACAAACAGAGCTGATTGTTCAAGTTCAATAACATTATAGAAAACAGTATTGTTCTATTCATTCATTTTCCTGACCTAGCAGATAATCACCTGCTTCTCAGTAAATTTCCAAAAGGCATAAACATGAATTTTGCTGTGCTAGCAAGTACTAGGTCAGAGAGCATCTTGCAATTTCAGAAAGCATACTGCAGTTTGAAAAAGCATCTTACAATTTCATACAGAATTAAGCTGCACATAAAATAGAATGAAATGTGTTAACCTTTTTAGCTTCTAATAAGCACTAAACATATACATTAATACATATTTTTCTAACATTTCCCCCCTGTTAATACTTTTTATTCTATTTTCAAAAGCATAAACAGTTGCTTCTTCTCCTAACCTCTTTCTGTTCAGAATTTGCAGTTAAAAGAGTAATTTAGTTTAAACTTATGAAAGTGTTTCATTTTTTCAACAGTTCTTCAATTTCAGTACTTTGATACAAAGTCTCAGAAACTGACATGTCTATAAAATCTTTGATTAATCTTTTCATGCAGGGAATACCACAACAAACACACACCCCTAATAGGAGTAATCCCACAAAATGGCAATCAGGATGTTCATTAGGATGATACCCCACCCCCCAAACAAATTCTGGAAAAAATCCATCAGTGGGTTTGGGCCTGGTTTGGTCATGGCCGACACTTGCTGAATCACCTCAAGATGGTCGTTTATCTCATGCTGGTTGTCAGGAATATACAAACAGCACTCCTCTTTTATTAAAGCGCACGTACCACCTTTCGCTGCTAGGGTGAAGTCGAGAGCCATACAGTTTTGAAGCACCACAGTTCTCATAGCGTTCAGTTCATCAGTCACTGATTCGAGAGCAGAAAAAGTTGCATTGCTCATTACTTCGAGAAGTTTGGACAGTTTTCTCAGCTCCCAAATTGATTTCACTACACCATATGCAGGGGCTATACCTGCCCACTATATAATAGTGTCACTCAAGTCCATGTGTGTCAGTTTATCTTTGTTTTTCACGGACTTATGGTTTCTCCAGCCTGCTTTGATTTGTCCCATTGGATTCTCAGGTCTCTTGATTGGATTTCCAGGTTTCTTGGTGACCTCTCTAACATTTCGAATTTTTCCCTGAGGCAAAACTGCAGTGTGTCGTATGGCCGGAACCAGGTAACCCAAAAAACAACTTCCGGACCAATTCTCAGGTAACCATTTGTATGCCTTTTTCCCACACACAAAATAACAATTCTCTACTTTAGTATTAATATATACTTTCCCTGCATGAAACATTTTCTTATCAATGATAGATAATTGTTTAAAAAGAACAGGATTACGTTGTACTTCATCAGCTGTTTTGTGCATTAGTTCAAAATAATAGTCATAGTTTGTATCACAAATATAACCTGCATTATTAGCTTTGATATAACATTTGTAAGGAACAGTCACATTACAATTGCTCCAACCCACCTGTACAGTATCATTTTTGTAAAAACATACAATTCCCTTTTGTGTAATAGGCAGGTACAATGCTGTTGTTTATTACTTAAAAGTCGTCTCATATATTCTGCAAGTGGACTGTCGGCCTCCTGGTCTGCAGGCATAAGAGGTTTCCATTCAGGTATATAGTATGCCCTCCCATATAATTTTTCAAAAGGAGTTAACCCCTTTGCATTCGGAACAGTTCTCATGCTCAACAATGCCAGAGGCAGGCAGTGCACCCAGTTCTTTTGTGTCTCACTAATTAATTTCCTAAGTTTGTTTTTCAAAATCCCATTATGCCTCTCTACTAATCCTGCGGATTGGGGGTGGTATGCACAATGGTTCTTTAAGGAAATTCCGAAATATCGGCTCAACTGTTGTATAGTTTGGTTTACAAAGTGTGTGCCATTGTCACTGTAGATCTTTTCCGGTATGCCAAATCTAGGAATAATTTCTTTAACAAGGACTTTTGCAACAGTAGCTGCATCTGGATTTTTGGTCGGAAAAGCTTCCACCCATTTGGAAAACATATCTATAATGACAAGACAATACTTTTTATTTTCGCATTTGTTTAGTTCTATGAAATCCATACAGATAGTATGGAATGGGTATGGTGGTGTTGGGAAACTCCCTTGTTTAGGCTTCAATGCCCCTTGTGCATGATGCTTGTTATAAACATGGCATGCTGCACAAAATTTTTTTGTGTAGCTTGTAAATCCATATGCAGTGAACACTCAGTTCACTAAATGTACCATCCTCCCTGTTGAGAGATGGCACTGCCCATGGCTCAACAAAGCTGCATATCTAAACAAGTTAGACCGCAAAATTGGTTTTCCTTCTTTGGAGATGTACAGCCCTTTCTCAAGAATTGCTCCTCTTTTTATCCATTTCTGTTTTTCTATTTTCATAGTAAGTGTCTGCATTGTTTTCAACATTTCTAAATCTAAAATCTCTGAAAGTTGTAATTCTTCACTCAAAAGAAATACTTCTGAAGCTGAAGCTGCCTGCTTTGCAGCTGTATCAGCTCTCGCATTACCTTTTGAAATCCTATCCTGTTGCTTGGTATGAGCTACACATTTACAAATAGCTACTTTCTGAGGTAACTGAATGGATTCTAACAAATCTAAAATAAATTGCATATGATTAATTGGTTTACCAGTAGATGTTATCATTCCTCTATTTTTCCACTGTTGTGCAAAAACATGTACAGTAGAAAAAGCGTACTGGCTGTTAGTAAAAATGTTCACACATTTACCCTTTGCCAAGGTACATGCCCTTGTCAAGGCAATCAATTCTGCTGCTTGTGCAGATAAGTTGTGTGGTAAAGACTTTGCTTCTAAAATTTCAGTCTCAGAAACTACTGCATACCCCACTAGGTTCTGTCATGTAGGACTCCTCCTGCATGAGCCGTCCATGTAATATGTCACCTCGGCATCATCCAAGGGAACATCTGTTAGATCTTTTCTAGGCAGTGTCTTTTGCTCAATCTCCTGCAGGCAGCTGTGTGGTGTGCCATCCGCAGGGGTCGGGAGCAAGGTAGACAGATTTAAAGTTGTACATCGTTCAATTGTCATGTGAGGTTGGCTCAAGAGTATAGTCATACAGGAAAGATGTCTAGTAGGGGAAAGATATGCTACTTTTTCTTGCAGTAAAATAATTGCGACTGCATGAGGCACTCTCAATGTGAGAGGGTGGAACAACACTACTGAGGCCGAAGCCTGCACTGCCATTGCAGCTGCAACTACTGCTTGTACACAGTGAGGCAGGGATGGTGCCACTGGGTCCAGCTGTGATGAATAGTAAGCTATGGGGCGTTGTTTATCCCCATGTTGCTGTGTTAACACTGATGTCATATAACCTTGCTTACAATCTACAGTTTGGAAAAAACGTTTATGATAGTTCGGTAATCCTAAAATTAATGAGGATGCTATCAATTGTTTCAGTTTGCAGAAAGCTGATTCTGCTTCTGGTGTCCATTGTAATAAATCTTGTGCTGCCATAGGCTTCTTGTATATCAAGTTGGTCAGTGGAGCAGACTCCAAGGCATAGTTTGGAATCCAACTCCGACAGAAATTAGTCGTGCCCAGGAATGACATCATTTCCTTCTTGGTAGTCGGTTTGGGTGCTTGTAAAATTGCTATTTTCCTATCTTCATCTAATGTTCTGCCTTCTTTGGATATTACATATCCCAGGTATTTAACCTGCTATTTCCAAAAGCTGCAATTTGTTTTTGTTTACTTTATGTCCTTGAGTGGCTAGAAATTGTAGTAATGCTATGGTATCTTCCCTACATTCTTGCTGGGTGGGGGCTGCTAGCAGGATGTCGTCTACATAAAGTCAAATTTGACTGCCTCTTGGTGGGTTAAATCCCGCCAAGTTGCTTGCCATCTCTTGGGCGAATATTGTTGGGCTTTCACAATACCCCTGTGGTAGTCACGTGTATGTATACCTTTTCCCCTGAAATGTGAATGCAAACCAATGTTGGCTGTCAGGGTGTATCGGTATAGAAAAGAACGCATTGCTAATATCTGCCACAGAAAAATACTTCTGTTGAGGCTTTAAATCATTCAATAGGGTGTGTGGATCTGGCACTATAGGTGCTCTAGGTATTACTGCATCATTTACAGCTTGTAAGTCTTGGACCATACGCCATTCTCCATTTGCTTTCCCGACAGGAAATAAGGGTGTATTACATGGTGAATCGGGAGATTCTACCAGTACTCCTTCCTTAAGCAAAGCTGCTATTATAGGTTTGATTCCTACTTCTGCATCCTTTCTTAAGGGATACTGTCTCTTTTGAGGTCTAAATGCTGATTTTGGCGTAATAGTAACTGGTCCTGCTGTACGAATAAGTCCTACATCTGACTTCCCTGTTGACCAGAGAGTTTCTGGTATGCTCCGTAAGGCATTTTCGTCCTCTTCTAGTAAGAGTGCTAAGCAGCTGTCCTCGCTAGACTGCAAGTGTACAGCTGGGTGTGTCTGTGTTATCCAATTTAACTTCTGCTTCTGTACTCCCTGTTCTGACAGTTTTAGCTCCGTCTGTTTTTCCCACTTTGTGACTTTTTCTCCTAGGTCTGCCCATTTCACATTCTTGTCCTTAGTCAAACTAACATGTGGTAATCGATTAGATTTATAGAGTGGAAAGAATTCCTGGGGCAATGAACAGCAAACTACACTGTTTCCTTTTGTGTCCCAGTACAGCTTACGTAATACTAATCTGTTTGCATGGTTTTTGAACAGTTCTTGCTCATATTCCTTATCAGGTCCTGGTGTGCTACAATAATACAGAGTACAGTGCAACAAATGCTGTTTATCATTGTCAATGGAGGGGGACTTACTGATGGCTATGTTCATCAGTTCTTCGGTTACTGCCCCTGGACCAGTCGTGACTAAGTCCTGGCTGTACCAATAAAATGTTTCACCCTCCGGTTGCACCACAAAAGTATCCATTTGTCGCTGTGCTTCCATACCCTGCATAGTCGGAACTACTGCTATGCCAAATACCTGCATAAGATCTCTGCCCAAAAGGTTTACTGGGCATTTTGCAGAAACAATTTTGCTTTTTTGGGTCATCCCTGAAACAGGGTCAGTTATTACTATGTTATGGGAGAGTGGCTCCCGATACAGCTGTCCATTAGCTGCTTTCACTAATATGTAATCAAGTGATTTTGAATTTTCTGGTAGTTTGGAAGGATGTATCAGGGTTCGTGAAGCCCCTGAGTCACACAGGAATTTAACTTCCCTCCCCTCTACCAGAAGTGTAACTTCCGGTTTCGTGTCTGCTAAATAGAGCACTAGGCTCAATATGCTAAGTCTAAAATTTCACTTTCTTCACCATCTGTGATTTCTTGTACTTCCTCTATTTCTTCTATCACATCCTCTACTCCTCTATCACATTTGCATTCGTCTTTTCTCGGTTACTCCCTTCTAGTGATTCTTGACTATCATATAGTCAGTCCTCACCCTCCTTATCTTCCATGGCTACCTTCTTGTTTTGCTTGCAATCCCTTGCTAAATGTCCCTTCTTTCCGCACTTAAAACATTCACCCCTTTTCTTTCTCTCTTCAAACTCTTTTGATCGTTTATCAGATTGTTTGTTTCCCTGGGCATTTTTCTTGCCCTTTTTTCCGGACTGTACTACATAAACTTCTGCTCCATCTTTTACAGAAAATACTTGGGCTTTCTTTTTCTTTTTACTGTTAAAATGCCTTTTGGCATGTCTAGCATATTTAAGTAGTGACTGTAATCTACTTGTACGATGGTCTACCATGTGCTTTGTAATAAAGCTGCTTATAGGCAAAATGCTGCCTTTTAAAAATGCATTCTTTAGCTGCTGCTCATATGGGGAGTCATGTGTTTGGTCTTCAGGTACCTGCATTCCACAATGGTTATTAAAACACTCTAATAATCTAGCATAATATCTATCACAGTTTCACCTTCTTGTTGAATGCATTGATTAATGCAAGTCCAGTCTGCCCTAGGCTTCGACTTCTCAGAGATTTGGTCTGTTGGACCTTTCACTCTGTTATCCAGTTCTGCGTTGCTATGTGGGAGTGGCTTGTGTTTTGCGTCACGGGGATTCCAGTTGCCACTGATCATGTACCAATCTGGACCTACGATTTGTCTAACTACTTTTTTTACTTCTTCTCCATTTAAATGATAACTTAACCTCATGCCCTGTAAGTCTTCTAAGAATTTTCTAAAATTAACTTTTGGATGGGGAATTTCCTCTGTGGCTTTCCGGATGTCTTCCGGTGTCCACGGTCTATATACTAGGAGAGTCGGGTCCTGTCCTGCCTGTCCTGCCTGAGGATTTGGTACTTCTATGAGTGGACATATCTCTTCTTCACTCATAGCTCATGAATTTTTGTTTATTTGATATAATTCAGTATCCCCTCTTAAGTTACTTGTTTGAGACCTAGTCTCGATGGGATCTCTGACATATGGTCTTGGCTTTGCTGTAACAGCTGGGTATAGCGGAGGTGGACCAGCTTGTCCACTCGCTTCATATTCTGGTGCGGGAAGCGGAGGGGACAGAGGGGCTGATGCTATTACCAGATTATTTTCTTCTTTATCTAGAAACATAGCTTTTGAATTATTACTTTTTTGTTCCCTATGGTTTGCTTCCTCAATCCACCTGTGTGCCTGAGGAATGCCTAATTGACGTTGCTTTTTTACCTGACCTTTTGCGTCAGTTTTAAGCTGTTTGACAAGTTTAATAAGCGAGGATTTTTTTAATTTGCCATCAAATTCATATTTATTAACCCATTTTGTATAGTATCTAACATTGTCGGCACGCTGTAATTGCATATATTTTGCATCTTTGGTTAGCTGTGGATCTTGGGAATTTTTAGTGCACTTATTACCCATATTGTTCTGACTGTTAAAAAATGTTACATAACCCTTCTTATTTTCACGTAGTACCAAGATTTTCTGTTTCACAGTTTATCTAGAATAACTGTCTTACCTATTCTGTTTCCCTGATCTATGACAAGACTGCAATCTTTCTGTCCCTGACTTGTACAAAACGAATCTCCTGACAGATGATTCAAATCAAGTCCCTGATCTAAAACAGAAAAAAGGTAAATCTCACCTTACCTGAGCCTCCATGATTGACCGTCTCTGGTTTGCATGATAACTCGTCCTCCAGTCGCAGATCAGAAAAGTGGCTGGCCTCTTTTGAACGACAATTCAGTTGGAGGTCTTTCAAAGCAGAAGAACCGATGTGGTTTCTTCCCCGTACGGTTTCATGCCACCTGGCCCATCTGACCTGAGGCGAAGTGTGAGTTTCCGGTCCGAAGGACCAATCTGTCAAAGGAAAAACAACTTCAAAAAGATCAACACATGGCAGGTTCAGGTTAAGGCACTTTAATCTTGCAGCAAGGAGACAAAAACGTGCTAATACAGAGTTTGTCTAACTAGAATCAGGAAGTAAAGCTATTCTTATACATTTCTTACAAGACATTGCCTACCAAGCTGACGTAATAAATCACAAGTTCTTTCAATATTATTTCATAGCAGCTGTTTGTCCATGATTTTCTGCTGGCACATCAAGTTTACAAAAAAAACTTCCTAAGAAAAACAACGTGGCCTTGATGACCACCGGTCAGATACATCTTCTCACTATGCAATGTTACCATTCAAGGTACTATGGCTAATTTGAGCACAAAGCAAGTACAGATTATAGTTCATGTCTTCAAGCAGTCTTTGTTTGATGTATCTTTCTTTTCTGCAGCTGTGCATGTTCTCATAACACGAACAGAGCTGATTGTTCAAGTTCAATAACATTATAGAAAACAGTATTGTTCTATTCATTCATTTTCCTGACCTGCTTCTCAGTAAATTTCCAAAAGGCATAAACATGAATTTTGCTGTGCTAGCAAGTACTAGGTCAGAGAGCATCTTGCAATTTCAGAAAGCATACTGCAGTTTGAAAAAGCATCTTGCAATTTCATACAGAATTAAGCTGCACATAAAATAGAATGAAATGTGTTAACCCTTTTAGTTTCTAATAAGCACTAAACATCTACATTAATACATATTTTTCTAACAGAGGTTGAAGGAAATGCTTGCACATTCTTACTAGAACATGGTGGATTTTTGGAAAAGGTCATCAAAGCAACTGATGAAGGGAAGATGGTACACAACTCATACTTCGACCTGGCAAAATCTTTTGACACAGTTCTCCCCTCTGGCATAGTAGAAAAGCTAATTTAACTGAGAATAAACCCCTATATCACTCGCTGGATTACCATCTGGCTCACAGATAGGATGCAGGAAATCAACACAGGGGAAGTTACCTCCACAAAGAGATCAGTCATTTGTGCAGTCCTCCAGGGTTCTGTGCTGACACCTCTTCTGTTTGGCATCTACTTCTCTGAAGTAAAAAAAAATATCAAATGCTCTGGGTGACTAAGTTTGCAGATAACTGCAAGCTAAGAGCAATCTCTGAATCCCCACATGACTTGGCCATTTGATCGATGCCTTAGCAATCCTGCAGGAAGGTTTGTCCCAAATAAATAACTGGTGTCAAAATCATAGACTGAAATTAAATGCCAAAAAATGCATTATTATATCCTTTTGGGAGCCATCTACCCCAGGGAACCACCACATTTACACTATGCCCGGAAGCATTGTATGCCAGACGCAGGTTGTTTGGAATTTGGGAACTTATGTCGATAGCGACATAACCTTTGACCAACACATATCCATTGGTGTAAGAAAGTCCTTCTATATTGCGCAGTTTATAAATAAATGGATTGTGTCTACATCTAGGGATGTCATTGATCCCCTTTACTCAGCCCTCATTAGGCCAGTCATTGAATATAATGCCACCTTTGGCATGTATCTATCCACACACATGCACCAAATGAACACCCACAGATTTTCCCTACTAAAAGGATACAAGGCCTAAACAAATGTCCTTCATGGACTGACTCAAAGCCCTGTCACTAAATTTGGTATCCTACAGACTGCTAAGAGGTGACCTGCGTCTGGCATACAATGCATTTTCTGACCAAATACTGATGGATTTACTGCACATAGACAAGTCAAATGGCATCAGAAATACTCAGTTTAGGGATCTAAAACTCTTCTGCAACATCAACAGAATTGTTTGATGGGCCAGGTATATCTCACAGTGGATACTGCTGCTGCTCTGGAACAGACTCCCCATCCACATAAAACAAAGTTTATTCCTGTCCACATTCAAGCACAGCTTGGATATATGGCTGGGAAACAGAAAATTTACCCCAGGACTACCTCTTGTACTACTAATGGACAGGGGCAGCTCCTAAATGTTTTACCTCATGCATGGGTCCCCTTCATATTATCTATGGTATAATCCCAGTTATTCTCAACAGGGGTAATATAAAATTATCAGCCAAGGAATGGATAAGGCCAATCTGTAACCAAATGGGTAGGTTGATTCAAGCACAAAAAGGGAAACTGGTTAGGCTTAAAATGGCCTGCAAGGGTAGTTAGTGTAGTACTTACATATGAATCTATGAACATTAAACACTGGCTATGTCCTGATGTCTGTAAAGAGGCTATTGTAATTCTAATCCACAAGGAAAGCCCTTTAGCTCACCTCAATATTCATAATTCGTCAGACTCACAAGTATATTATGTAAAATAATTGAGAGAATCGTCATGAAGCTTATTCAGACAAGCATGGGGAAAGTCCTTTTCTACACTCTAACCCAGTACAGTTATGCCAAAGGTAGATCTTTTATGCTTAAACTTGTAAATTTCTTTAACAGTGTGACCATCAGCCTGTATAAAGATTTATCTGTCCATGCAGCGTACCTCATTCTGGTTAAAGTTTTCAACACTATACCCCTTGAGGTATCATACATGAACACAGGAGCTCTAAAGGTAAATGAAGCCGTAATAACTAGTGTCCTTAAATGATTATACAGTCATACACAAAAGATAAGAATAAAAGGACTCCAGTTCTTACCATTTCTTGTCACTAGAGTAGTTCCTTTAGGCTTTGTCCTGATATCACTCTTTTTAGGCATTTTATCTGAGATGTTAAAAATGAACCACCTCTAGTCTGCCTCATCAAATATATAGATGAATGCAAACTTAGAAGCATTGTCTTTTAACCCCTCTGACACACCTGTTTTGAAATGGCACTTAACATTGCACACAAAATAATGTAATAGAAATAACCTTGCCTTCAATTCCAAAAATAAAACATCCTGGCATTATCCAAACCCTCCTGCCAACTTTATGTATATTGATGAGCAGCATGTAAAAATTTACAAAGATCATGGAAGAACATGGAATTCTTGTAGTGATGACCTTTCATTCAATACCATCTCCAAATCATCTGGATTTGATCACATTTCTTCATGGGGTCATGGTCTAAGTCTGGGAGGTCATGTCCTCCTGTATAGAAGTTTCACTGCTCTCTCTTGTATGCCCTACTCACATGTCCAGTGGTACAGTTAGAGAAAATGCAGTGATGTCTCACAGAGAACATCCAAGGTTTCAAGGCTTGCCTTGTAGCCAAAGACTACAGAAACTCTGTATCTTATCATCTTCTTAGAGGCAACCTACGCTAGACATGAACCCCTTACTTTCTGAAATCCTTTTTTTACAGTAACTTCCTAGTGACTTGAATATGAAAGGGCACTTATCTTCATGGTAAATTAATACAAAACATAGTATGAAATGTGACAGCACTTCTCAGACTTTCATACCTGCAGTGTCAACTGCCCCTTTCAATTTCAGTGTATCAGTCCATAACTTAAAGAAGGAACTGGCTGAGAATGTGAGCACCAGTAAGCTTCAAAATGGGATCTGGGGCACTGACCTCCTCAATGGCTACAAGGCCTTGACCTTTTCCACTGAACCTGTGAACCTACATCTTAGGCTCTCCAACAGCCAAATATCATATTGCACAGCTAATTATATCTTTACATAATTAAAGTCATACTGTTTACGCCATGCCAACCTGAAAGTGTGCTTATTTTATTTTAGTACATCATTCCTATATTCAAGTAGAGTTTAAGTGAACTCTGCTTCTTACATGAAAAAATCTGTCTCACAGTTGACACAGAGGACTCAGGTGATGAGCTGTAGATGAGATACTTTCTGTGGTACAGGGTTTGATACCCACAGTCTTCATCTTAGTGTGTGACTTTACAGGTCACTTAACCAAACAGTGCTTTGGATAAATTGGGATAGCCTTCTAAATGGTCTCCTGGACTGCATGTCTATGAATTTAAATATATTATTGTCTTAAAAGTATGCTATAATGGTGCAGCAGACAGGGACTGTACCAAATGATACCTGCCTCTCTCCATTTTTTTACCACAGATTTTGGGGAGTAATATTACTGTCTGGGTGTCGCTAATAAAGCCTTTTGTTTCTAGTTGCTGTGGACTGCATGTCTATGAATTTAAATATATTATTGTCTTAAAAGTATGCTATAATGGTGTAGCAGACAGGGACTGTACCAAATGATACCTGCCTCTCTCCATTTTTTTACCACAGATTTTGGGGAGTAATATTACTGTCTGGGTGTCGCTAATAAAGCCTTTTGTTTCTAGTTGCTGTTTTGCAGCTGCTCCAAGGACGAAGAGATATTTCATATTGCTTAAAGGCAATCTTTTTCTACTTTTCACCACAGTAATGAAAAACTTGCTTAAATTATAACACAAGATGATTCACTGGGTTTTGCAAAGTAACAATGTATTTGCTGATGCATTACCTTATCAATGTTCACTAGTATCACTTTCACCTGTAGTTTGTAAGTAGGGCCACTTGGTGACAGATAATATGGAAAGCAAAGTCTGATGAAACAAAAGTTCAGAGCTGTGGACTAGATATGATTTAATACAGAAACAAATCTGCATTTAATGAGTGTTTCACACTGAATCAGTGCAGAAAATAGTTTGCAGGGGATGTGTAGAAGTGTCATTGCATTCACGCTTCAAAGTAACATCTCTGAAGACACAAACACATATTTTTTATGTTTGCAGCTCTAGCTGTGAAAGTTGAGTTTCGATGTACAACAAGCAGGGACAGAGGCAGGAAGAGTGGTTCAGTTCTGGGGGTGGGTTTCATGTCTCCTATTTTGTCTATGGCAACATCTCAGTCTCTCTCCCTCTCACATGCACGCACACACAAAGCCCCACCTTCAGAGAATAGTGAAAAAGAAAGTAAGAACATTAAATAACTTTTAAGTATGTATTTCTGTAGCCCTTTCTTACATGGCCTGCACTTAAAGTGGATGTGCTGCTGAACAGTTTCAGTAAATTAAAACATAACAGAGATTATTATTTAAAAGTAACTAAGAAGTTTGTTTCTTTATGCATACCTACATGTGGATACAAGTGAAATTTACTGATACACCAAGGAACTGTATATTTTCCTTCATAGTGAATTGTAATGATACAGTTAGTGATCTTATATTACCAAAATGATACTATGCCATGCTTAATTTTCTCACATACTGAGTCATGGTGCTGTGTACTATGGTGCATTTTGGGGCAAATGAAGATCCATTTGTTATTCTTTTGGGGTCATAGAAGGATATTTTAATGATAGTCAAGAGTCACCTGAAGTCATATACTAATTAACCATAAAATTGCTAGCTTATAAAAATAAGTGCAGATACATGTATGAAGAGTCAGATTAACAAAAAAGTTCAACATCACAAACTTTGTTAGTGGTATAAATGGAGAAAGGAACCAACATGCAGTCTATAACAACACAGATATTTAAGCAATAACCCATGCCTGGGTGTGGGTAATGCTGGATTTAACCACGGTTGGTGTGGTTTGGTCACAAGAGCAAAGTCCGAGTGGCCAAACAAAGACAACCGTGGGTAAATCCAGCATTACCCACACCCAGAAGTGGGTTACTGCTATTATACAATGACATTATTTAAAAAATAATACTTACTTTTTTTAAATAATGGCATTGTATAATGCCTCCGCGCTGCCCTTCCGCAGCTGTCCGGTATCCTGGAGCAGTTCTGATGTCCTGCGCATGCGTATGCTTACACAGTACATCAGAGCTGTGTGTAGAGGAAGCAATGGAGAAAGGAAGATCTCCGTTGCTTTTTTAAAGTTGTCTTGCTATGTTAAATGAGTTTAAGATAGCAAGATATTTTTAAAAAAAGCAAAGGAGAAAGGAAGATCTCCGTTCCCTTTTTTAAAGCTGCCTTGCTATGTTAAATGAGTTTAACATAGCGAGATAGCTTTAAAAAAAGCAACGGAGAAAGGAAGATCTCCGTTGCTTTTTTTTAAGATATCTCGCTATGTTAAACTCGTTTAACATGGCGAGATTACAGCAACTGAGCTCTTCCATTATCCGTTGCTGCCTAACACAAAAAGAAAGTAAAGACTTATACTAATGGAAAAAGTCTGGGCGACCGGACCTTTTTCCATTAGTATAAGACGGATTTACAACAGGCATGCCGACCAATCAGCATGCACGTTTTGGAATATTAATGGGGGGGTCAATGTATAATCACCAGTATCACTGAATGCAATCGTAACAAACCATTGTACAATGAATCAAAAGCTTGGATCAACACAGCACTAAATACTGTCACAATTTATAAAATATGAGGTAGTATCAAACTATCTGTGTTAGTCTTATGCTGTGGCAGAAATCTTGTTTACAAAATAAGCAGTTAGAAGTCAACCATGAGCACACTAAATTCAAGATATGATACACAACTGCATATATCACACATTGAATTGCTATTACATTGACCAGTAATTTCAGATGGCATTATATGTAGATATTGTAAAGGCAGTCCCCAGGTTATGGACATCCGACATGCGGACAACCCATATATATGAAAGGGCTGAAGCAATATCAGAAATAACGTGGAAATAATTAAAAATCTGTAAAGTTGAAAAAATCTTACCTTAAAATAAAGAATTCTGTTGTACTTTCCTTCTCCCCATTTCCTCGTTCATGAAACTGTTTGCATGTCTTGTTAGAGCAATTACTTCCGCCTTCCCAGAGAAGAAGAGATACAATTGGTAAAGAGCTCTCTCTGTTGGCAATCTGATTGGTCAAGACTGCAGGCTTGTACAGTACACGGTATTGAAGCAGTTACTGTACAGTAGAATGACAAATGACATTGCTGCTCACTAGGGTCTAGGTGACAGTAGGGGTCTGGCAGAGGTCTGAAAGTTCAGGAGAGAGTGGAAAACATTTGTGGGTGATGCATGTAGCACAGAAATGTGAAGTGAAGCTTAAAAACAAGTAAGTTTAACATTTTTTTAAAGTTCTACTGTACGGTACTGTATTGCATTTGTATGTACTGTTATTTGTATAAAGCAAGGGAATGCCTGGAAAATACTGCTCTGAATCAGCTGAATTGAAATGTTAATTAGATGTAGACAGTAGTAGTATTGACCAACCAGACCTGAGAAGTGTCTGGCTGCAGACTCCAGTACTGTTCTGTATGTGTATCCTGTGGAGCTCCACTTTAGTGCTGTACTGTACTGCAGCCAGATACTTTTCTGAACTTCCACATTGGTGACGTTGTGACCCATACCTCCAAAATGTAACTCCAATGCATGTGCTTGTGATGTGCCAAAGAAAAAGAACGCAATCACCCTGGAAAATGAAGTGGGCATAACAAAGAGAAGTGAGAGAGGTGAAGCACCATCTGCTATTGGAAAGGCATTAGGCTACAGCCATTCAACAATCGGAACAATTTTAAAAGACAAAGCAAGAATAATGAATCATGTGAAAGGCCATGCCCCGATAAAAGCTATGATTATTACAAAGCAATGCAGTGGTTTAATTCCTGAGATGGAAATGCTATTGCTAATTTGGATTGAAGACCAAAATTAGAGGAATATCCCCATTAGCCTTTCATTAGTGCAAGAAAAGGCTTGAAGCCTTTTCAATGATTTAAACGCTGCTTGAGCAGCAAATGCAAGCAGGTGTGATGGACAATTTTTTTTGTGAGAAGAGGCTGGTTCCATTGCTTTAAAATGAGGGCTAATTTACATAATATTAAAACTCAAGGTTAAGTGGCGAGTGCCGATGTAAGTGCTTCAAGGAGTTTTCCTAAAATTTTGGAAAAAAATATTGAAAAGGAAGGTTATTTGCCAAACCAAATATTTAATGTAGACGAGACTGGCTTATTTTGCAAGAAAATGCCAGAAAGGACCTACATTTCCAAAGAGGAAAAAAGTGCAGCAGGGCATAAGGCAGCAAAAGATGGGCTAACGTTATTGTTTGGGGGTAATGCTTTAAAAGATAGGCTAACGTTATTGTTTGGGGGTAATGCTTTAAAAGATAGGCTAACGTTATTGTTTGGGGGTAATGCTTTAAAAGATGGGCTAACGTTATTGTTTGGGGGTAATGCTTTAAAAGATGGGCTAACGTTATTGTTTGGGGGTAATGCTTTTAGTGATTTTAAGTTGAAGCCCTTGCTTGTGTATCACTCCTTAAATCCGAGGACACAACAGCATGTCATTAAGGCATCTCTTCCTGTTATTTGGAAGGCAAATGCAAAGGCTTGGGTTACAATTGCCATTTTTGAAGACTGGTTCTTGAACCATTTTGTTCCTACTGTTCAAAGTTATTGCTTGGTCAAAAACATTCCTTTCAAAATTCTCCTTCTACTTGACAATGCACCTGGGCATCCAAACAGTTTAGATGACTTATACTCCAATGTATAGGTCGTATTTATAACCCCCACAATACCACATCACTACTTCAGCCAATGGATCGGGGAGTAATAGTTTCATTTAAGGCCTATTATTTTCAGTGGACCTTCTCACAAGCAGTCAGGGCTACCCAAGGTAATGCGATGACCTTAAGGAAGTTCTGGAAGAATTATAACATCTATGATGCCATCACAAATATTGTCGATTCTTGGGATGAAGTAAAGCTGCCAAATATGAAAGGAGTGTGGCACAAATTGTGGCCACAATTTATGCCTGCTTTACATGCTTCTACAGATGATGACATTGCTGAAGCCACGCAAGCTCTGGTTGATATTGGTAATCAGCTGCAGTTAAACATCACTGACACAGATGTCACAGAGTTACTCGACTCCCATGGCAAAGAACTGACCAATGAAGACCTTATGGAACTGGAGCAGCAGACAATAGCATTTGAGGAAGAAAACAGGGACCTAGAAACTGCAAAATCAAAAATGTTTTCGACAAAAGAGTTAGCTGAATCCTATCTAATCGAAGTAGGAATGGCAAAGTTAGAGGAGCAAGATCCTAATACAGAAAGGTTCAACCAAGTTTACTGTACAGTTACTGAGAGCCTCAGCTGCTGTAAGGCCATTTATGATGAGAAAAAGAAAAGCTCTGTACAAACCTCCCTTGATACCTACTTCAAGAAATTGACTCCAGCAGTAAACACCTTCTCTCCAGCAACAGAATCAAAATGTGACTGCACCAGCAGGCCCATTCTCTCCAACAAGTCCATCATTTTCTGCATCATCCAATTAATAGTTATCATAACATTAACTCACAAATGAGTGTTAACCTTTACAGTAATTGTTATCCTTTTTCTTTTTCTCCCATTCGAACTGTTTTAAGAAGTGTTTCTTTAATGTTTTTTGCAGTATGCACAGTATTGTACTGTACTGCAGTGTGTGAACATAGTTACTGTAGTGTTATTACACTGTACTTACAATCCTGCTATTATTGCTAGTACTACAGTATACAGTATTATGTTTAAGATTTTTTATTTGGAAGTGTTTCTAAAGTGTTTTCTATGCATGGACAAGTAAAATAAATGCTAGACTGAGGGAAACATTTGACTACGTGACATTTAATAAGAACCATTTGTACATGTTTCGACTAACATACAAATTAGACTTAAGGACAGACTAAAAAACGGATCTTGTCCTTAACCAGGGTACTGTCTGTAACTTGTCATATCCCTGGTAACATTCCAGCTGCACAGTCATTGATGGTTATCTTTACTGAAGTCATAACTTTCACTGTTAAGGCTGTACAAGACATAACATAAATTTACATCACAACCTAATTAACATCTACTTATGATATATGTATACTTACTATTACCACATCTTATATTTAACTTCCCTCATATGTTAATGCTGCATGCTAAACCTTTAAACATGGTTTTGTTCATTTTAACTCATTCCGCTAATGCAGCTCTGAAAGGTTGTACTCCTTTTTCCAGTGGGTGCATTCTGAGCTTTTTGACAAAATCAAGTTACGTCCTCACACTTTACACAAATGTTCAAGACTCTGGAATCATAAGTGTAAATGGCAAACTGTTCAGCATTTTAGTTTTTACTGTGGTAGTATTCATTATATGTTGGGTCTTAAATTGGATTTAATAAGTTATAGTAAACACAGTCAATATTAATTTTGTAATATTTAGTAAACAGCTTACAATATCTCCGTAACCACTCAAGGTACACATGTACTGTCAGCAGGATTTTAATTTAACTGAGTGTCTTCATATGAGCCTAAGCTGTTCCATCTTGTCACTTTACTGATGAGATATTTAGAGAAATTTGAAGTTTATGACAATATAGATAAATATCATATGAACAGTTAACATGTCTTTAGCTGCACCAGACAGAGGGCAAGTACTGCTGCAGTTGTATTGCTTATCATTTAAGTTTTGAGATGAATTATTTCAATAACACATATTTGACATGGTTTTAGAATTATAAGTGTATATACATAGGCAATATTAAACAGCTAAATGGGTCAATCGGTTGTAACTAGAGAGATGCCTGGAGATGTTACTAGGCTTTGATAAATTAACTTTTTCAGGAAGTTTATTGCACCCTTTAATCACACTCTCACTATACCATATTTTACTCTTTTAATTTTCATGAATGTTCTTAACCTACTGCTTTAGACCTTTTATTTATATGTATATGTGTGCATGTATTTATTTATTGTGTTTATTAATTGGATGGGTGAGCTGGTCTTTGGACCATTTTCAGCCATGACCTGAATAAGAATGAACAAATGATTACAAAATGAGCATGCGACAGAATTGCAGTTTATGAAATTATGAAGTACAGATTACATAACAATCAATTAATCACCTCAAAGCCATGCCTCTTTACTCAGTATCATGTGAACATCTGACAGGTGATCTTTGCTTGGTATACAATGCATCCCTGCACCTTGTTTGATGAACCTTTTGCACATCCACCAAACAAACAGCATCAGAACTAGTAGATTAAAAGACCTAAATTTTACTTACAATATAAATAGGACATATTGGAGAGACTGATATGTTTCTGAGAGAATTGCCATTCTCTGGAACAGGCTCCCCATCCATGTGAAGCAGAGTTCCCCCCTATTCCTATTTATGTGTAACTTGTATCAATGGATAGATAATTGGAATTTCACCCCAGGACTGGCACCTATGTCTCTGTTGGATAGTGGCAGTCAGTAAATCATCACCAATATAAATGAAATTTGTGGGTGACATTTGGGATGCGCGGCTAGGCTTATAAGGGCACTAGTGGTCATTAGCCTGGTATACACCTAGGAACCTATGAAGTTAAGAATTAAGTCTTGTTGGATTACTATGTAAAGTATGCCAGCATAATACCATTTTGTCATAACTGACAGTATACAATTATTGAACTACTAGTCGTTTAAAGAGAAATGACAGGACACATAAGTAATCTGATTTATAATGGCAACAGATGGCAGAAAAGGGACAGAAGAAGTACAGCAAGGCATGCCGATGTCCGGTTTCTGTTAACTAATTTACCATGTTTGGGTAATGCTTTACTGAGTTATCTGTTTACAGTAATGAGATAGCAGGTCAGTTGGAGTTTATTTATGTATTTGAAACTTGGTAAAGACTTGGGTTTCAAAGAAACAAAGTACATAATACAATATAAAAATTAATAATAAAATGAAAATATGCCAGGCATTATGAAAAAATGTATATTAAAAGAAAATGCACACAGAAAAAGGGAAGCAAGAAATATTTAAGCAATGTGAAAATATATACAATACAGTACTGACAGGGCTCAGTTCTCTTAGCAGAGTGATAGCTAACTGTAGTACTTGCAAATATTCTAATTACAGTAAGTCTACAAGCCTACAGCAACTTATCAAGTGTCATGAAAGCAATTACAGGCAGCCTCTTCTAGGAGATTTTCCTTCAGTTTTGTCTTGAAGTCATCTGATATTTTGAGATCGTATTTTTCTGGGTAGTTGATTCTGTGGTGCTGGGCCGAGTTTAAAGAACATGGTGCCATCAAAGTAATGTATTCATCTTGACTTCCTCTCAGTGAGTATGATGGTTCTCTTATTTGTAAGGTTGATTTTAGTGGGAGGCATTGACTCAGCATAATTCTGAACTATACTCAAGCTCTCTTGTCTCCACTGAACACACTGGCAGCTTATTCTCACACTTTTTATTTTAAGAGACATTTCTAAAAAGTTATTAAGAAAGATCTACTAAAATTAGATAATAAAGGCAGTGGTATTCCTAAAATAGCTGCTGCACTTATAGTAAGTCCTCTTAGATGCATCTACAATCTTTCACTTTTCCTCAAACATTTTCCTCAAAACCTTTTAAACATGCTGTCTTAATACCACTCCCTAAAAGTTAAACCCAAAGAAAACAAAGACTTTAGACCAATTTCAAATCTTTACCTAAAAATGTTTGAAAAACAGATCTATGAGCAAATAATTGATCATATAAATAAGTATGGATTTCTATGTGATGTCCAACATGGCTTCAAAAAAGCTTTTAGTGCCACTACTGCCCTATAGCACCACAGAAACTATCTACAACAACATTAATGAATCTAAACTAACAGAATGGCTCTTCATAGACATTACCAAAAACCTTACACAACACCAAGTCTGATATAGAATCTCCAGTCTGCTTAATCCAACAACCCACAAAGCCTTAGCCAAAATGTATTAATACCTACACTGGAATGCAGACTAGTTTTAATAACATTCTACATTAGTACAAGTACTCAAAAACTACAAACAACAAATAGCAAAATAAGCAAATTCATTCTCCTTGCTGCTCAAAGAACCCACCAACTCCACCTATAAGAACACTGCAAATGGCTAACAGTCAGTGAAAGGGCAATCTTTCTTTTTTTACTGTTTAAATTTCAAAATTCTCAGTCACTGACACTGCCCACCACTGAAGTCCAAACTGCAAATCAGACAGCAAAGTTATTCCCTAAGAGATGATGTGAGTAATGCCATGTCCCTAGTTAGACTTGATTGAAAACCACTACTGGTGAAAGAACCTTCTTTAAATTGGCCCCAGCAGTATGGAATCATGTGCCATTTGAAACCAGGACAAGAAGGCACATTAGAAAGTTTCATAAATATACTGAAAGAAGGCTAGAAGCATCATGCACCTGCTAAACAGAAAAAGTAAAGTCTAAATATATATATCACTTCAAGCAGGTAGAAGATTAAGCCAAGTGGTAGACACCGTCATAATAAATAAATAAATAAAATCTCTCCTAAAGCTCTGTTCACATCATGGTATAATATGCAAATAAAAATCTTACCATCCTCTCATTTGTCTTGGAGAAGAGAACAGGGAAGGTTTCCCTGTTGTGCCCATCCCTGGGAAAGCAGCAGCTGCCATTAGTAAACTGGCTGGCCCCATTTTTCCTAACAGAAAGAAACAGAAAACCAAGAATATATCTACTTCTCATCAAATTTCTTTGGATAGGAGTAGTTTACTGGGACTGGTTCAGGGTTTGATTCAAGCTACTGATCCTTCTTACAGAGTGGTTTCTGGTAAAAGAAAGAGGGATGCCTCCTTTCTTGAGGAGATTCAAGATTGTGAATCTGAACAGGAAGATGCAGGTAAGGATTCAAGGTTTTGTCCTCAGATTTCTGATTCAGAGTCAGAGGTGAGCTCAACTTCTGATTCTACTTGTGGGGGGTTATCTCTCTCTAAGACTATTGCTAGAATGCCCCCAATGTTTTCAGTGAGAGAACACTGAGGTTTCTCAATCTCTCAAAAAATACTATGTGTTGTTATAGAAGGATTTCCCAGAATCTATATCCATCCTTCCTGTCCTGTCTGCTTTAGAGAATGTGTGTCTTACTGCATGCAATTTTCATGATAGTCAGCCAGCTGTCCCTAAAAAGGCAGAAAGGATGTAAAAAGTTCCTCAGTCTTTTAAATGTTTATACACTTTTTTCAAATCCGACCCAGCAGCTATAGTCCTAGTTGACTCATCTGCTGCTAAGCAATTAGTTTATTCCAATCCTACTCTTTCTAATAAGGATGGAAAATATTGCTAGGTATGGGAATATATACTTCTGCAGCTTTGAATTTTAGAATTTTAAATTGTCAGACTTGTATGTGAAAGTTGATTCTGAAATATTGTGAACGTATGAAGAAAGCTTTATCTACGGTTTCTTCTTGTGAAGAAATATCTGCTTTAAATGACTTAGCCTCTTCTATTGCACAGGTCACTACTCTTTGTTTACAGGGTGTGTATGACTCTCTTGAAACTGTGGCTATGGCCTCTGGTACAGTTTTAATGACGTTTGTTTGGCTGCTTTCTCAGAACCTTCCAGAAGACTTTAAACATGAGATTTTAAATTCTCCCTTGGACAGAAATTTAGTGTCTGGTGTCTCTGCTGCAGAGATGATGAAAAATTGTGATGAAAGGGACAAGCTTACCCATGGAATCTCTAAGATGTATGAAAATAAAACTTAAGCTGTAAGGTAAAAGTTGCTGAATGATAAGGCAAATAATATCAGGCAAAAATCCAGCAACTAACACAGTGACAACAGGGTAATAAAAAAATAATTCAAAGGCACCGGATTAAAAGTACACAATATCGAACAAAGGTAAGCGCTTTCACAGTAATCCAACTGTAGGATCTGTCCTGAAAGATGTGAAAGACATTTTAACTGACCTATATCATAATGTGGGTCATATACCAGCTGACCAAGATTTGTTATTTGTTACATTGGGTGTTACCCCCGTTTGTACTGTGATCCCAGACAGTGTTAGGGTCGAGCATGTGAGGTTATTTTTACAAGAGCATGCTGCTTTTCCTAACATGAATACTGAGATGTTAGGCATGCTATTAGAACTAGTACTGGAAAACAATGTGTTTGTGTTTGGTGAGAACTTCTACCTATAGAGGGTTGGTGTAGCTATGGGCAAAGCATGTGCGAACAGCTATTCAAATCTGGTACTAGCTTATTGGGAATACAGTCAAATACTTAACAACAATGTTTTTTCTCATATATTATCCACTACAAACATTTTGTGGATGATATATGTTTTTGCTATGGAGTGGTACGGTTGAAGTGTTTAATGAGTTTGTTAGATATATGCAGAGTACTATAGAGTTTCTGAAGTTTAGTGTTAAAATCTCCCATGTGTCAATAGACTTTTTGGATATCACTGTGAGTAGGGATGCTCTGAGCAGTTTTAGGACAGAATTATATAGAACGCCCTGTAAAAAAATTCTGTTTTACATAAAAGTAACATGCACCCTAAGCATATTCCTAGGAATGTGCTCAGAGGACAGTTCCTTAGAGCCATGCGTCTGCATACAGACTATGCATCCTTAGATCAAGTGTTTAAAGATTTGAAACATGATTTTTTGCAATGAAGTTATTCAGCGATAGATTCTTGTATTTCCAGAGTCAGATCAGAGAGGGGGAGTAGGGCTAGTCTTTACTTTTTGGGTACAGCACAACCTACAAGTAGTGAGGTTCATGAATCTTCGAATAACAGGGAAGTGAGATGTTTATTTACCTATTCAAACAACATTAATCTTGTTTGTAATATAGTGAGGAAGAATTGGGGGATTCTACGTTGTTGCACTGAACTTAAGGATCTTGTGGGGGAAACACCCAAGTTCTGTTTTCATAATAATCTATCTCTTAAAAAGGCAGTTGTGCTATAGGAACTGTGGCAGGGCCATTGATTCCTCTGTTTCTCACCGTAAGAGTACCTTCCTATATAGGAAGTGTAAAGCCCATCAGTATATTTATTCATTTTGTTGACCATCCTGTATTACATCATAGTTCATTCTACGCAGACTGTAGAACAATGAATTTAGTTTACTATGCGTTATGTGAGTTGTGTCATGCTTTTTATACTGGAAAAATGAACAGATGCTTTAAGGACAGGATCCTTGAACATCTGAATGATATTAAGCATGGCAATACTAGCAATGCTCTTGCTTCAGGTGTATTTGAGTCGGGTTAACAGCATAAATTTAATTTTTTTATTTTAGAAGTTATTCAGCAAGATCAAAGAGGAGGCAATATTAGGAATAAGACTGAGCTGAAGGGACAGAATTGGATCCTAGAGTTACAGTCTTATAAGGTACCAGGATTGAATGATATGGTTTCGCTGAACCCATCTCTAAAACCATGGTCATTGCCTCATTAGTTAGCACTGATTGCCATTAAGGTATATGTTTTTTATTATTATGATCTCTGTATTAGAGTATATTTGTTTTAAAGATAGCATTATGTTGATTTTTTTATATATTTTATATATGCTGCGATCATAGGAGTGAGCATATATTATAATAAATCTATGTATCTATATTTTTTTAAAAGCGGATTTATATGTGTTTTCATTCAGTTATTTGGTAGCACCAGATTTTTGAAAGTTATTGTATTGCACTATAATTAGGCTACAATGAGGACGTTAATGGGAGTTGATGCTCCTTTACGGCATGTTGCATACGGACCCTCTACAAGGACTGAATTTTTGTAATTTTGCGGCTCAGAACTTTGGGGGGGGGGTGAGGGGGTTGACGCTTGCGCTGAACCTGTCTGCAGGATGCTGGCGATATCGGTTGGTTCAGAACTTTATGGACTTGTAGAATAAGGCTTTTGTAATATAAATATTTGAGAAGCTGTAGACGTTATGCTCAGATGCGATGTAAGTGACCTGACTTTAGTAATCTGTTAATGACAAGTAATGCCCGTTATGTTTTTATTGTTAATTGATTTATTAGGATGCTAGTAAGGTGTCAATGATTTGTGGTTTCAATGTTTAGATGTGTATTGGGGCAGTTAGGTCTGATGAAGCAGTTAGATTACTGTGAAAACGCTTACCTCTGTTCAATATTAAATACTGTGTACTTTTAATCCAATGCCTTTGGATGATTTTTTTGCCTGATAAACTCTAAGATTTTTCAGCACTCTATTTTTTCTGAAAAAATATGAAGTGTGAAACTCAAATGTATATCATTATTTAGTGACTTCAATCCTCAGTGATTTGCCAGAAAACAACAAAGTTTATGAAGAAAAGACCAAAAAAAATGAGGCAAAAATCTGGACATTCTGAGAAAATCTGGACAGTTGAGAGGTATGCACGCTACAGAGTATCCAGATTTTTCCATATTTAGATTACTTGCCTATCTTTGCAGAGTCTTTTCAAAATGTCAGTGATCTCTCTCTTGAATGAGAGATCTCTTGCACCCCCTCTGACCCCCAAAAGGGCCCATAATCATACCAGAAGAATGTAGAGTTCCTGAAATCACAGACACTCAGGTTAAAACAGCCCTCTCCAAAGCCAAAAAAACAGTATTAATGGGACTGGATGGTGTCCCAGGCTGCGTCCTACACGAGCTCAAAGACAAACTAACCCCTCACCTAAACACACTGTTCAGACTCAGCCTCTTCACAGATTACGTACCCATAGAGTGGCGCACAGCAACTGTTATTCTGCTCCACAAAGGTGGAGCCACAACAGACCTGGGAACTATCGCCCTATAAGCCTGACTAGCTTGGTCTGCAAGGCTATGGAGCACATCATCATGGAACTCATTAACAGAGACATTGGGAACCTCCAAACACTGGACCCTACCCAGTTCAGCTTTATTAAGGGCAGATCATGCCTCCTAAACCTGGTGGACTTCATTGAGACAGTTACCAAGGCTATAGACGAGGGAAAGGTGGTACACACAGCCTACCTAGACCTTGCAAAGGCCTTCGACACCATTCCTCATTCTGGTATTATAGACAAACTCACCAGCCTGAACATAAACCCCTACATCACAAGATGGGTTGCCAACTGGCTCTTGGACAGAACCCACATGGTGAGAGTTGCTGGAGTTAGGTCCAACTCTATACCGGTTACAAGTGGCATCCCCAGGGCTCAGTCCTAGGACCCCTCCTGTTCGGCATATACTTCTCAGAGGTACAGGCAAGCACAGGAGGACTATGGCTGACCATGTTCGCAGACAACTGCAAACTAGGGGCTATAACTGACTCTCCAGCTGACACAGACATCCTCCAAAAGGGTCTCACTGAGACGGATACCTTGTGTCAAAATCATGGCCTCAAGCTAAATGCCAAAAAGTGCATAGTCATTCCCTTTGGAAAAAGCAAAGTACCCACAAACTGCCACATAGGTGGTAGTCCCCTAAATACGGAAGACGTAATAAGGGATCTGGTGACCCAAGTAGATAGTAATCTCACCTTTGATAATCACATTGCCAAAGTGGTTAGAAAATCCTTCTGTGTGGCCCACCTAATCACAAAAGCATCCAGATCAAAAGAGGTCATTGTGCCCCTCTACTCATCACTCATCAGACCCATCATAGAGTACAATGCCCCATTTGGGATGTACCTTACAAGACACCTACAACAGTTGGAAAGACCACAGAAGTACCTCACCAAGAGGATCACTGGCCTTAAACAGCTGCCCTATGCAGCTCGACTGAAGAAACTCCAGCTGTACTTGGTTGCATGCCGCCTACTCAGAGGTGATCTCTGCCTGACATACAAGGCCATGTCCAACCCAGAATTGATGGACATGCTCCACCTAAAGAAAACCTTATCCCCTCGAGTCACATGGTTTAGGGATCTAAACCTCACCACAACAATAAATAGGACATGCTGGAGGGATAGATTCCTGTCCCAGAGACTTCCCATGCTTTTAAACAAGTTTCCAATCTACATTAGGCAGAGCTCCTCGCTAACACTCTTCAAAAGAAACCTTGACAAGTGGATGGGAAACAGTTTACCCTGGGGATCACTTCAGTGGCTCTGCTGGACAGAGGTACAGGGAACTAATCTAAGGGGGCGGCGGAAGCCAACACATTCTGACTAGGCTTATAAATGCCTTCAGGCAGATAGCCTAGTACCTACCTATGAACCTATGAACCTATGAGTGTGGGTTATGGTTAAAGTAAACGCTAAGCAAGAGAATCGATTTAGTGTGGTACATATGTGTTGGTGTGTGTGTGTGTGTGTGTGTGTGTGTGTGTGTGTGTGTGTGTGTGTGTGTGTGTGTGTGTTTGAATGTGTTGTGTAGTGGTAGTACTACACATACAAATTATGTCTGAATGTGTGTTTTTTTTTCCTGTTTCATTTGCAATCTTTTTTTTTTTTTTTTTGTCTTTTTTGACTACCTTGTTTTTTCACTACTTTGTTTTGCTGGGGTTGATCACATGTAGTTTATGTTTGTACATTTTGATAAATCAACATACTCATGTGTGTGTGTGTGTGTGTGTGTGTGTGTGTGTGTGTGTGTGTGTGTGTGTGTGTGTGTGTCTGTGTATATTCATTCATTCATTCATTTTCGGATTATATGAGTAATGCAGTCCAAGGTCATGGGGAAAGTGCACTCAGATGGCCCAAGGGAGAGAAAGTAATTTTGGATGTCTGGCAATGTGATTTAGTAGGACAAAGCACTGACTTTGATTCAAATGACCCAGGTTCATATAGTGATGTTGACACTGGAAGAGCCAGGTAGAAAAGGGATGGGTTGGAGTGAGTGGTTGATGCCATTTTGCCCATCTTGGGGACAGAATGATGGCTTTTAGTTTGACAATTATCACCAGGCAAGGGGAGTCCTGCATAGCACCAAAACAGCCAGGATAAATGACTGTTGCCTTTATTAGTGTGCTGGTGGAAACATGTATGTGCAAAGGGAGGGTATAAGATACCATGCAATGATGCAGGTGCTGATGTCAGCCACCAGAGACAAGGTAAGGGACTCACTAGAAGAAGCACCATTTCCAAGATCTCAGCAAGGCCACAAATGTCCTCCATGCTTGCTGTATGATGGCCCCATTAGTCATTGCTTGTCTCCAGTGTGGGGAAATGAATGGGCTCAGCAGCAACAGAATGAAGTATGAATGGTCACTAGCCATGGAAGCAAAAAGCATACAGAAAAAAACTTTTTGATGTACATATCACATGCCTTAGATCACTGCATACACAATGGCTATGAGAATACACATCACATGCCCTATGTCACTGCATGCAGAATAGCTAACAGAGTCCTGGCTTTGTAGAATCCATTTGTATATTGTTCTACTGTTTACTGGAGCTTATCTCCCCGGGCCTCTGCTGAAAAAGGACATGTGTCCAGTTGGACTTTCCCAGTAAACAAATGTGAAATAAAATAAATAAATATATAGTTTACTGCTGATGACTTGTGCTGAAGTATACAATGGACACTATGTATGCAGCGTACTTACTTTACCATTTTTCTGTCACTATTGTGAATGACATCCTATTAGGTCCATCTGACGATCATAGTTTATTTTTATTTTATTTTTTGTGTGTGCAGTTTAGTTGATACATGCCTTACAACAGAATGTGGTATCATACACTATTCTAGAGATTTGAAAAAACCAAAATATTTGCATTACTCAATCACCTCTGCAGTGGGTACGTATAATGTGCAAGTAATATTATGTCTCACAAACATCAAATGCATCAGATAGGAATCAAAATGTAGGTTCAGAACAGGCACTCCAGGATGAAAGGTATGATAAAAAGTTTGATGAAATCATATACATCTTCTGTCTAGCCACATCATCAGACATTATCTATATCTTCATTGCATCACCAAGCATTTATTCACACCACTGGGCTGTCACCTGTCTTACTAAAATACAACAAACCTGTCATATTTACCACACAACATATGCAAAACACAGACACAAATACACAGCCATTACACCTTAGTGTACATAAAGCACCCTCAAACCCATTTTTATGTGTAGTTTAAAAAAATGGAAAATAAAAAAGATAAAGTCAAATATGGACCATATCTTCCATTCACTTTGATGAATAAAAAAATACTTCACTTCACACAGAGGTCCAGATTCCAAAACTTTGAGAACAGTGTAGCTGAAAGATCTGCAGTCCTGCTTCACTTCCTGTAACATGAAGTACACCACAGGACCACTAGCCCACCATGGAATAACCTATATTTTAACTATATTATCTGTACTAGCCATTGCCACTAACAGCTGGGGGGAGGGGCACAAGTGGGTCTCTTCTCTATGCTCTCAGGCAGTGGTACCTATATATGGACCTTCCTACTGCAGGCATTCTGGCTTCCCACCATGTAATGCTATAGATCTTTTTACAAGTGGAGCTGTTGCTTTTCTGAAACCACCTCTAGTCTTCTGCAAACTACTGTATTTCTTTGGGAATTTAACTTGATGTAACAAACCAATTTAAAACTCCAAAGAGTTTCAGATACCCCTTATGAAATCATAGGGTTCTGCCAGTCGCCATAAACATACAGCAAATGAGGAATGGAGGGGCTCTTGGATTTGGACTCAGGCATAGGGTAACTAGAGTGTTACCCCATGCCCAAGTCCTTCTGGAATCCCTGTCACAATATACATAAATAAAATGACCCCAAACATTTCCCATGTAAATAAACCCCATTGAAACAAAATTCATTATTATTATTATAAAAAACAAAGAAAACAAAATAAAATAAAATAAAATAAAACAATGACTATAATTAGAAAATAAGAAAATTGCATTACTAGTAAACTGACCCCATTCTGAAAAAAAAAAACATTTATCTAAAATAGAGCTAAACTTTAAAATGAACAAATCCTAATAAAACATTGATCAGCCTAATGGAACGTAAAAAAATAACTGACCCTATGGAAAATAATTAATACCTTCTCTAATGTCCATTTTCAAAAAGGCTGGACAAAAATAGTGTTTTTGACTGTCTTTACTCCCTGTTTATAAATGTCTATACTTCCAAAATCATTTGACATGTTCTCATGACATTTTAAGGAAATGTAGTGGCTTTCTTACATCTAAAATTCACTTGGTCTGTGCTGCTACCTACAAATGCAAAGGAGGCATAGTGTCTTGAATTTGAATTAAAAATGTTATGTCATAGCATATAAAACAGAACAAACTATAACTTTAGTGTATTGAAGTGACTGTGCGTATCACTTCTTTAGGTCTGAAGTCACAGCAATACTATATATATATATATATATATATATATATATATATATATATATATATATATACATATATATATATATATATATATATATATATATATAGTTTGTCAGCTGTTAAATTTGTTGCTCTGAAAAGAATTGAAAACAACACTTTTGTTTTCAGAAAAGTTACTTACCACTAGCTGTAAGCCCTTTTGACCATTGCCTGCAGTACTGTAGCAAGAAGAGGTACATCACTAAGGTAGGATGTCTCTGTGGCCTACATCAAATGCTAACAAGGCATTCCTGGGGAGTGACCTTTGCTAATTTACCATGTGCTCTCCCCATGAAATGCCAGAAGTACTACGGCATCTGTGCAGTCCAGTCATTAATCATTTGGTTGCATAAGTTAGCTCACTGGTTGTGTTAATTAATAAAGCCAAAAGTTTGCACTCGTGTTTCACTAGGGTAAATGATTTTAGGTAAAATTGTGTGTGTGTGTGTGTGTGTGTGTGTGTGTGTGTGTGTGTGTGTGTGTGTGTGTGTGTGTGTGTGCCTGATACCTCTAAATATGCTACATTAATCCTGCAGTACTGGGGAGAAGAAAAATTGCCAGAGATATTTAAAATGATAACAAACAATTTGGCATCAGGAAAAATGTACGGATGGGTGGTGGGGGTAGACTATGCACCAAGGGTATAAACGTAAGCTGCAATAAGAACAGGGAAAAAGCTTTGGACACTACTGTCAGCAAGCAAAACACCACCTTAGCTGAGTCCACTGTGCTGCCATTAGACCCCCGGGAAGCTCATAACATGTTACAATAAGCCACTGAAAAAAGGTTAAAGTGAATGGGGGAGTGTGGGTTTCAAAGTCTTTTGCATAGAAAATAGCTTATTATCAAGCTAGAGTCTTAGTCCTCTGCAGTAACTGAGGAGGTCATGTATAACACTGTATTTTTTAAGCTATAAAAATAATTAATTTATCCACTTTAATACTTTGTACAAATTTAATGAAGCAGTGTGTACCAGTGGGTTAATTAACACGAAATCTCCTTCTTCTTTATTTACATACAAAACTCTTCTTTTTACTGGGTTTAATCTAGAACTCAATATAAATGAAAAATTATCTGCAATAATTCCTTTTCAAATCCCATTGGCAACATAAATACACGTGTTAAGCGATTGCTGTTTTTCCCATCAATACTGAATTTATCAAATAAACTTTTTTATGAGTGATAATTTATATGTTCTCCAGAAAGACAGCTTTGTTTTATTTCCTCTATTGTTTTTTTGCCATTGAATTCTACTTGTATCTTTATTGCAAAATTTTATACCTAAGATAGAAATTTAATTTATTGTAAAATATATACCCCCAATCTTTACTACATCACATAGACTTTTACTTTTCTCTTTACTTAAAGCCATCCCTATCATCTCTAGACACTCATTTGTGCAAATTATTACTTTTTTTATCCAAATTCTGTTTTTTTTGCAATTATTATATCATCTGCATATGTTAACATAACTGGAATTCTTAACCCTTCAGGTGTTATATACCCCACTTCCTTCATTTTGTAATTTATTTCACATACTATTACATTCATAAGTAATGTAAAGAGTATACAACTCATTGGACATCCCTGTCTTACAACATTCTTCATAGGTACCTTTTAGCCATTTACAAGTACTTTTACTTAATTATTACTATATGCTGACAATATCATTTCCTAACTTTTCACTTATATTATATTCTTTAATTACTCATAGGATTTCATGTCGAATTGTGCGAAATCTTATTAAGGTGTCCTATCTTGATTTTCTATTCATAATATTAGCCACAATTTCTCTATCAATAATAATTCTTGACAACCTTTCCACTTTATACTATATATGCTATCTTCCATAATATTTTCCATTTAGTTTCAAATCTCTTTTGTATTATTTGCATAAAGATTTTATAATCATTATTGTTCAATACTATTGGTCTCCAGTTTTTTTCTACCTTCCTTCTTTCACACGAATTTAAATATTCCACTACATAATTCTTTATACATAAAATCTTCATTTAGCCATTCATTCAAAATCTTTAAACATATTTTTTGCCAGTCCCTTAAATTTTTATATATTTCATACTCTATTCCATCTGGGCCTGCAACTGAATGTATATTTACTTGTCCTAATACTTTATCTAGCTCATTTAAATAAATCTAACTGTTTTACTTTCCATGTTTTTTCACTACCCTTTTTTTCTTTAAACATGTCTTATGCGTACTGCACTACATTAGCCACAATCTTTTCTGGAGTTCTTTCTATTTCTCATTTTACATTTTTTATTTCTCTCAGTACCTACCATCTTCCTTTACTAATCTGTTTAAGTAACTTGATATGTCTTCGCTTTTTCCTTGTAAAATATCTTTGCCTATATAATAATTCTTGTATTTTTTTTTTGATTTCTTTCATGTAACTCTTTTATTCTTTGTCAAAGTACTTTCTATTCATTGTGTTCTAAATCTTCCAATGCATCTTTATATGTTCTTTTATATTTCTCTTTCTCTACTTTTCTCAGATCATATTGCCACTGTAAAGAACATTTTTTATATTTTTCCTTAAATATCATCCAGCATTTAAACTAATTTTTATAAAATAGTCTCATAGTACTATAAAGGTATAAATATAAAAGATATAGATAAAAATATAATATAGCGTTGGTAAAGGTGGATTAGTTTAAGTACTTGGGATCAACAGTTCAGAGTAATGGTGAGTGTGGAAGAGAGGTGGAGAAGAGAGTAAAGGCAGGGTGGAATGGGTGGAGAAGAGTGTCAGGAGTGATTTGTGACAGACGGGTACCAGTAAGAGTGAAAGGGAAGGTTTACAAGAGGGTAGTGAGACCAGCTATGTTATATGGGTTGGAGATGGTGGCATTGATAAAAAGGCAGGAGTCAGAGCTGGATGTGGCAGAGTTAAAAATGTTAAGATTTGCACTGGGTGTGACTAGGATGGACAAGATTAGGAATCAGTACATTAGAGGGTCAGCTCAGGTTGGACAGTTTGGAGACAAAGCAAGAGAGGTGAGATTGCGTTGGTTTGGACATGTGCTGAGGAGGGATGCTGGGTATATTGGGAAAAGGATTCTAAGGATGGAGCTGCCAGGTAAGAAGAAAAGAGGAAGGCCTAAGATAAGGTTTATGGATGTGGTGAGAGAGGATATACAGGCGGTTGGTGTGACAGAGCAAGATGCAGAGGACAGAAAGAAATGGAAACAGATGATCTGCTGTGGCGACCCCTAATGGGAACAGCCGAACAAAGATGATGATGATGTATGAGTCTCATAGTAATATAATCTTTCCATAACTGTATTACTAATCTCATTCCTTCTTCATTCCATACTTTCTCATTTTTATTCCTTTGCCCATTTTTATATATTCCTTGTTTCTTTTATCTGTAACCATATTGGAAGATGATCAGAAAATCTTCTTTCAACTACCTACCCTTCTCTTATAACTAAACCTTCTTATACTATAAAATAATCTATTTCAGTTCTATACATACCCCTTTTGTAAGTTCATGAATTTTTGTCTCAAAGTTTTAACTTACCATAATGTATAACTTTTAACATTTTTTCTTATATCATTTCCTTTCCGTTTGCCTCTTAAATCACAGTTAAAGTCTCCTGTCATTATAATATATTTATCACCACATATTCTATAATCTGATGAAATAAGCTCTGCCTTTCTTTATAGTTAGTATAAGCATATAATTTTATAATCCTATATACCTGTTCTTTCCATTTTAAATCTACAATGGTTAATCTACTCACTTTCTCTAACATCACATCTAGTATCTTTACTGTATTTCTACAGAATATGAATATTCCAGAACATTTCTCATTTCCCAAATTCCAGATTATCTTTCCTCTCCATAGTTTCTCTGTTTGTAATCTTTCTTCATTTGTTAAAAATCCTGTGTCTTTTAATAAAATTACATCTACATCACATATATTACACCACTGCAACATTCCTATTCATCTTACTATATTCTTAATACTATTCACATTTATAGAAAGTACTTGAAATTTTTCATTTTCCCTTTTCCTTAGATTCATGGTTTCATAACTTCATAGCTAATGACTAGACTAGCTTTTCCATTATAGGACAAACCAATATCCTTCCCAAAGGTGAGAATCAAACAATGCACCTTGTGTTTGAGAGTCAAACACCTTAACTGTTATACCAAACCCCCATCTTTAGTTGTCTAAATTATTTTTCACCTGTTTCCTTTTTTATTTTGTACTTATCCCTTTAAATTTTCTTTTTCTATCTTTTACCTTTCTGCCAATATAATTCTTTTTTCTTTTCACCACCTTCCAGTTTATGTCTTCTTCATCACTTATTTCAGATCCTTCTTCTGTATCCTCTTTATTATTTTTCCTCATTTAATTTTTCTTCTATTTCTACTACTTCTAAAATGTCTTCTGTTTGCTAATTTTCTTCTCTTTCTGTTTTATTTTCCTTACTGTTATTTTCATTTTTGCAATCCATCCATAAATGTCATATTTTGTTACATTTATAACATTTCAATTCACATTTTTTGCATCATGCCCCATTTCCCCCATAATATAACATTTTCTTTTGTCATTATAGCTACTTATCAAATGTCCTTTTACATAAAAAAAACATGTTTTGGGTTTTCCCTAGTACTTTAGAGCACCCCATACTCCTGTCCACATTTATCATGCTTGGTATATGTATAATTTTTTTCTCTTTTTATTTTTAATACATCATTACAATCCCAGGCACCAGATCATGAACCCCTTTTGTCATAAACATTTGCAATGTCCAATAATTCTTTACATAACGCTTTCAAAAATGTTCTTTTAAAGTCTCTTGTTCTAACTCTGTTTGAAATTGTACATTAATCTTTTTTTTTTTGTTTCCCTGCTGAACGCTTCTATCACATAAAGACTATATGGTTTACAGTCTTTATTTTTTTCTTATTCTCCAAGAAAATTTTCCATTGAGAAACATTCTCAAATATAATGTCACAAAATGTCTCTTTTCTAATAAGAATAAATGCTCTTACCTCATGGGCTTTTATACCCAAAGAAAATATTAAATTGTCCCACACTTCATACCTGTTGCTTATCTGGCTAGGATAAAACAGACAAACATTAGTGGGTTCTGTTCAAGCAGTTTATTACACACAAACACATCAGAAATTAGGCTTTGTAACTTAAACATAAATAAACTTATAAACAGACTGACTGCCACACTCATACTTGTTAACACTCAGGCTGTTCTCTCAAAATGGCACTACTGCCCTGTACATGCTCTGTATTTATATGACTGTGCTTACAACTGGAAGTGCTTCTTAAAGGTACATACACACGCTCTGATCTACATCCTCCCTCTTTGAGAAATAGTCCTTGTATGAAATGACAGTATTCAATGATATGCAATTTACAGAAATTATCTTTTGATATGCAGTTATACAGAACTATTTATTTGACATGCAATCATACAAAATTAGACACATATAAAACAATTATGTCCAAGTTACTATATATTTTACACTAGGTCTGGAAATACAACCTGATCGTGTAACATAAAAGTCAGAATTGGATCTAGCAATGGGGACTTTGTTCAAGGAATGTTCAACTTTGGGGACACCTGGGACATCATCAGGAACAGGAATAGATACTGTGACATGTTTTTCAGTATGAACATTGTCTGGGCTGCTGTGAGATCTAGAGTCTGTATCACAGGTACGATGCTGCGATATTGCTTCTGATACAGGAAGAAGATGTCTGCGGTTTCTCCTGTACTCTCTCCCCTCAGGTTCCACTAAGTAGGAACTTGGATTGGTACATATATCTCTCACTTGACCAATTCGATAAAAGCCTTTCACCATTTGCATCCTCACTGTCTATCCTTCTTTTAACGGACAAAGAAATCTGCTCCTTTTACCATAGGTGGACTTCTGAGAAGAGCGCTTATTAAAAAGTTGGGCTTTGATTGCTCTGTTGTTTTTAGCATTAGACACCAACAAACTAGAAATGATAGGCAAGGTTGTTCTGGTTTGCCTAGGTAGAAGCCTCTGAGCAGGTGAGCCTCTTTGGTTGTCATGGGGTATATTTCTGAGATTTTATAAATTCAAGATGATGTCAGTTTTGTCATGTTTTGACCTATCCTGTAATTGCTTTGCACTCTGGACTGCATGTTCAGCAAGGCCATTTGACTGAGGATATTCAGGACTGCTAGTAACATGGATAAAGTCCCACTCTTTAGGAAATCTCTGAAACAATTGACTTGTAAACTGAGAACCGTTGTTAGAAATAACTTTGTGTTGACTACCATGGACTGAGAAATGATGTTTTACCATAGTAATAACAGCACTGGACACTAGGTTAGGTAGCCAATCGATCTCAAACCAGTTTTAATAAGAGTCTACAAACACTAAGTAATGTTGACTGTTCCAATCAACTATGTCAGTTGCTCCTGTTGACCAAGGTAGTTCCGGAATGTGGCTTAGCTGAAGTGGCTCTTTTTGCAAATACGGCTTAGTACTATTGCACACTGAGCAAGAAGAATGCACTTTATCAATGTCTTTTGCTAAAGAAGGCTAAAATACTAGTCCTGTTGCCCTTCTTTTGGTAGAATCGGAACCTGGTTGGCCACAATGTAAAATGTGAATGTATTCATGCTGTAAGGAAGTAGGAACAACAACTTTTGGACCTTTCAAAATGACACCATCTTCTATCAGCATCTCATCTATGTATGGAAAATAAGGTTGCACTTCTGGTGCTTCACCATTACCTCTAACCAGTAAATCATCAACTATTATTGCACACAGGTAGCCTGAAAAATTTTGCTGTATTGGGCGCTGAAAGACTTCACTGGCGGAATTTATTCCAAAAGGCATTCTGAGGAATCTGTATCTACAAAATGCGGTACTGAATGTTGTCAGTAGTGAAGATTTGCAATCAAGCATCACTTGCCAAAATGAATTCTTTGCATCTAAGACAGAAAAAAACAGTGGCATTTGGCATGAGGGTTGCAATCTCCTTGACTGTACACATTAGATGATGAGGTCTTTTTAATGCCTTGTTCAAGTCTCTTGGATCAATGCATATTCTGATTTCATCTGAAGTTTTCTTATGAGCAGCAACCATGGACAACACCCACTCAGTTGGTTCAGTGACTGGACAAATCACACCTTGCTGCACCATTTTGTTTAACTAGACCTTGACTTTGTCCTACTTAGCTATTGGAAATATTTTTGCTGGTCTGATCACTGGACTGACCTCTGGGTCTACTTTCATGGAGTACACAGCTGGAAGTTTCCGTAGCTTGTCATCAAACACATCAGTATACTCTGAGAATATAGTGTCACTGAAGCTGGAACTGGGACATGTGCTTACATGATGTACTTCTTTGATAAAAGAAAGCAGTTTCATTCTCAAACTGTCTCTGAGACCTAATAATGACTGCTCAGGTCTTTGGACTACATAAAATTGCAAGCTGTAACTGTTCCAACAGAATAGCATGAAAGCATCACTGAGCCTTTGGTTTAAATCTCTTCACCTCCATAAGCAACAAGCTTTGCACAATTGGCCAAATTAAGTAGCTCACAAGCTATCACTTTAGCAAATGTTTCTGCTGACACCACATTACACTTTGAAACAGCATCTACTATGAGCTCTGTGGGTTTACCATTGATCAGGACAGTTCAAAATACTTCATTCTTTGCCAACAAATCTATTACATTAACCTTTTCACCGACCACTGATACACCACCTACATAGAAAGTAGGGTTGCAGCTCTCTATATGATCACGTTGCTTTTTTGAGTGACCTTTCTTAATAACTGAATGAGACTTGCTTGATTTACAAAACTTTTGAAAATAGTTTTATTTTTTACACTTGTGGCATTACTTACCAAATGCTAAGCACTTCTCTCTTTTAGACTCATGATTGGCACCCCAACAATGAGACTTGACTTGGGTTTTGCTGACTCACCCTTATACTGTACTGAGCATGCTCCTTTCATTAAGCTAGTCTTGGAAACTGCTAGAAATCTCCTGGTGTTGCTGCTGCCATGTGATTAGGCCTATTTCTGCTTGACACATGTTGCATGCTGTCTACGTTTGCTCTAGAAGCTGCAGAAACCATGTTCTTATCATTTGTAAGCATACTTGTGTGCCTTTCTGTCAGCTCATGGATTTGACAAATCTGTGGGTTTACTCACTGTTAAATCACTGTCACAAAGCAAAATCTTTCTCACTACAGCACTATTAACACCACACACAAGCCTGTCCTTTATTAACTTATCTTTTAACTCACCAAATCTACATGGTTTAGCTTTATTTTTCAAGTCAGTGATATAAGTTGCAAAAGTTTCACCTGGCTTTTGATCTCTTGTATAAAATACATGCCTCTGTAATGTAACATTTGACTGGGGGTTACACATTTCTCTAAATTTATGTTTTAAGCACTCAGGGTCTTCCCTTGATTCAGCCGGTACCACAATATGATGGTTTGCCCCCTCTCCTGCATATACGTCTGATGCACACACAAATTAATGCTCTCTTTCAATAGCTTCTGACCAGCTAAGTTAAGCAAAATGAATACCCTTGTATGGGCATCTTTGTCAGAAAAAGCTGCTTGTATGAAAATATTGTATTCCTTCTTGAATACTCTCCAATTTTCGGCAACATTATGATCAAACACAAGTGAACTTGGTCTGCGAAATGCCTCTGCCATATCAACACACAGTAGTGAAGGTGCTTGAAATCATGTATGAACATACACACAAATATATATGTCAAAACTTTATGCCAGTATTTGTAATTATGCCCAATAGCACAACAAACTCTTTGAAATAACTGTGCTTTGCTAAATAAGTCTCTGTAGCACAGTACTTTGCAAATAAACTGTATACAATGGAAGAAGCTCAGAGCAAGAAACACTTTGAGATGAATGCACTTTGCAGATAAACTGTACACACCACAAGAACCTTTCAAAATGGCTGTACTTTGTGAAATATCTCTGCACAGTGTAAGAAATGCTCTGAAATGGTGGCTTTCTGCAAATTAATGCACACAACACAAGAAACTTTTTGAAATGGCTGTACTTTGACTGCACGTTGCAGTATAACAGTACTTTGCACACAGCAAACTCTTAGAAATAATTGCACCGTAATAAAGCACACACTGTGCAAACACTTTGCACATTATGAGATACCTCAAACAACTCTAGCTATACTTTGAATAGCTTCGGTCAATGCGAAATAGTACTTTGTGCCCAAACATGGTCTTTTACTTAAAAACATGCAGTCGCCTTGCTTTTTAAGCTTATTTTGATCTTTTATTGCACTCATTATGCCCTTTTAATCTCTTATCATGTTCATTATATTTTTCTTGTGCCAGTTTTACTTTAAACATGCTCATTATGCAAACCAAAGGTATTTCTGAGCCCATTATGAATAGTTTTGCTAGTTTTATCAAATACCATGGTTTCAAACATTTTGTTTAATTAATAATGTGGTTTGTGCCTTTCATTTGCTTAATAATATGTTTTGTACTACTCATTTGACTAATAATGCATTTTGTGCCTTATAAATGCACCATTTCATTTTCTGTGCCAAATAAATAATTTCTGCAGTTTTCTTTATCTTTAAATCATTTCTGGCCCTTTTTCATTTGTCTGTGCTCCGTTTCACTCAACCTGTTTAGTCTGCCTTCACCTTCAACTATGCACCTCATGGCTCGTAGAAGTTGCTCTTCTAATACCAGTTCCAACACCATTTCGCTCATCTGGTCAGGATAAAACAGACAAACATTTGTGGGTTCTGTTCCAGCAGCTTTATTACACACAAACACATCAGAAATGAGGCTTTGTAACTTAAACTTAAATAAACTTATAAACAGACTGACTTCCGCACACATACTTGTCAACACTCTGGCTGTTTTCTCAAAATGTCACTACTGCCTACAAGTGCTCTGTATTTATATGCACGTGCTTACAACTGGAAATGCTTCTTAAAGGCACATACACATGCTCTGATTAAGTTCATAGGCTGATACTAGGCTATCGGCCCTAGGGCCTATACAAGCCTAGCCATAACAATTCCCTAGCTATTTCTTCCCACACGATTTACTTCCTTGGACCCCTGTCTAGCAGGGCAACTGATGTTATTCCCGGGGTGAATTTCCTTTCTCCCATCCAATTGTCAAGGTTCCTTTTGAAGAGGTCCAAAGAGGCACTCTGCTTGACATGTATGGGCAGTCTCTCCCAGAGTCTGGGGAGTCTCTGGGTCAGGAACCTATCCCACCAGCATGTTTTGTTTATTGTGATGACAAGGTTTAGATCCCTGAAGCATGTGGCTCCGAGGAATTGGGATTTCTTTAAATGTAGCATGTCCAACAGCTCTGGGTTTGACATGGCCTTGTATGTTAAGCAGAGATCACCTCTGAGTAGACAATATGCGACAGAGTATAGCTGGAATTTTTAAGGCGGTCAGAGTAAGGCATCTGCTTTAGGCCTGTGATTGTTTTAGTGAGGTATTTCTGTGGTCTTTCCAGTTGTTGCAGATGTCCTGAGAGGTACATACCAAATGGAAGTTGTATTCTATAATGCGTCTAATGAGGGATGAGTACAGTGGGACAATGACCTCCTTTTTTCTGGATGAAAAGCCCTTAGCAATGAGGTGTGCCAGATAGAAGGATTTCCTGACTGTTGTGGCGATGTGGTTATCGAAGGTGAGACCACTGTCCACCTGTGTCCCTAAGTCTCTTATCACACTTTCAGTGTTTAGTGTACTGCCACCTATGTGGTAATTCATGGGTACATGTTTTTTTCCCAAAGGGGATAACTATACATTTCTTGGCATTAAGCCTGAGCCCATGGCTCTGGCACCAAGCATCTGTTTCTGTAAGACCCTTTTGCAGAGTATCCACATCATTTGGGGATGCAATAATGGCTCCCAGTTTGCAGTCATCTGCAAACTTTGTTAGCCAGAGTCCCTTAGTGTTGGCCTGTATTTTACAGAAGTAGATGCCAAACAAGAGCGGTCCCAGGACTGAACCCTGTGGTACTCCACTTGTCACTTGTCTGGAGCTGGATTTGGAGTCAGCTACTTTTACAGTGTGGGTTCTATCAGTAAGCCAGTTGGCAACCCATCGAGTGACGTAGGGATTAATGCCCAGCTTAGTAAGTCTATCTATGATTCCAGATTGGGGGATGGTGTCAAAGGCCTTGGCGAGGTCCAGATAGGTTGTGTGGACCGCCTTACCCTTGTCCATGGCTCTGGAGACTGATTCAAAGAAGTCATTCGGGTTCAGGAGACAAGATCGTCCCTTCATGAACCCAAACTGGGTGGGGTCCAGTGTTTGAAGGTTACCAATGTCTTTGTTTATAAGATTCATGATAATACATTCCATGGCCTTGCAGATCAGGCTCGTCAGACTGATGGGGCGGTAGTTCCCAGGATCCCCCTTGTGGAGTGGGATAACTGTAACTGTGCACCACTCAGTGGGCATGAAGCCTGAGGTGAGGCTATGATTAAACATGACACTTAGGTGAGGTGCCAGTTCTACAATACCTGTCCATTTCTTTATCTTCTTTACTTTGAATCCTTACCATGTACTTCCATTTTTCATTTTATTCTGCCTTCTTTTCTGCTACTCCACTTTTACCTTCTTTTACTTTCGCAGCATATGTTTTCTTTCCATGTCACCACTATTCTTCAGAATTGTCTCTGCATCCTCCTTTTGTATTTTCTCCATAATATTGCCTCAGGAAATATCTCCTTCATTTTCTGGCTCACCCTTTACCACCATTTCTTTAAGTAAATCATCCTGCAACCCTCGTGACTGGAGGGTTGTAATTATACATGCATCATATGCTAATTCATCTCCATCAAACAGGTTTCTTTGAAACATTTCCTCAGAATTCTGCATGTGTTCTACAGTCTTGATATTTGCTTTCACCTTCATTTCTTTCAGTACACCATCATCTCCTTCTCTCTCTCCATCTGCCTCCCTATTTCTCCAGGCTGCCTCTGTACCTGGAATGGAAACAGGAAGTGCTCCTGCAAAATGGTTCCCACTCATAACAGTGACGGGTAGGCGAAGTTCCCTGATGCCCTTTCCAAATTTCCCTTAGTAATATAAATACACTTCAGGTCTTGCCTGAAAAGATGCTACTTATCGTCTAGTACTAACACAGTCAACAAAGGATAAATAAGTAAACAAAGATACATTAAGGAAGTTCTGACAACTCAGGGACAGGTGAGAGGGATGTCAGAGTGTGTGTGTGTGTGTGTGTGTGTGTGTGTGTGTGTGTGTGTGTGTGTGTGTGTGTGTGTGTGTGTGTGTTGCAATGTGTGCATCTATAAATTTGGGAGAGTGAATGGGGGGATGCCGGTACCAATGCAACACATGGGCTGCTAGAGGTGATTATTGTAGGAAAGAGCTGATTTGTACAAGCAGTAATTACTGGCAATTCAGAGACATGCACAGTAACCAGTAATACGGTCTTTCCTCATTACAGCTGACATGTCTCTGAATCACATTTTCCATGATATCAGAAACAGTCTCTTTTGGCAGCAGCTCTTACCATGGATTGCCTTACGAATTTTTCAAGATATCCTTACAAAACATTTCAAGACACATAGGTAGTTAGTATTATACTATTTATTGTATGACCTAATAACAAGGCAGGGGTGCAGCAGAATCTCAAAAATGTACATATATTTCAGTACAAGTAAAATATGTGTATTATGTTGTAACATTTGAAATGACAGAACAATTCTACTTTTAATGAAAAATGAATATCATATGTGGGTCTGAAGTGATACGACACACTAGTGATATGATTTACATACATATATATATATATATATATATATATATATATATATATATATATATATGTGTGTATGTGTGCATGTGTGTGTGTACATATAGGTATAGGTATATATATATATATATATATATATATATATATATATATATATATATATATATATATACATATATACTGAGCTTGTCTGCCAAAAGAAGTGTCAGCTGTATATATTTGTTCAGAACTAAGTGGCAAAAAATAGGCAACCTAAGTTGTATTGGATGACTAGGGGTAACTAGCAATAAAAAGCCATATATGCAAAAGTCTTTAAAATACTCTAGGGCATTTCTCAGAATATTATGTCATGACCCTCTGCCATATGATGCATTTAGTTGGTTCCACGTATAAAGAAATTTACTGAACTTTATCTTTATATAATTTGATTCAATTAATATGAGTGCATTTACTTGGGAAGGGCAATCATAAGTTCATTGACAAAAAATAAACATCTATTCTGAAGAAATATACATGATTTTTACTTTTGATGTAATGACAACTCAGTAAAGATATTTTATTGATCACCTACCCCTAGTTTAATGCAAGTAGAGTACAGCATATCAGACTATGGTAGCACAATGCCTATGAAACTCTACATTCATTTCTGTTTACAAATTTTTAATTTTCTAGACATTACTAACAGGATACTCAGCCACATAATGTATCTAAGGCTTTTATTCTATTAAGAATTGCAGTGCAGTTCATTGCCAAATTTAATGTCAGCAAACACTCCCTCTGCAAATGGAGTTTTGGGCATGCCAACTTTGTAGATACAAACATGTTTTTTTGTCTCATGAAACATGTAGAACTTTTAGATCCTTTCCAGTAATGACTCAGTAATGGTATGTTGTAGATAGGTGCTAGATAGCCTAGCTTTAGCAGAAGTAATGTACCACACTAATGAAAAAAAAAAATACAGCATGAAAGAATATAGCAGTGAAGTGTCAGAAAGATATAACATTGAGTACGTATTAACATTGAGTATATATTTATGAAAGGTCATATGCTAGTCTCCCTTTGAGAGTTCTTTTTTTCAAACAATGACAATTAGATAAGCTGCTAAAATGTACCTGTTCTACCCATATGGATTTCGTTGTAACTCAGTGCTGATTCTGGTATTAGTGAATTGTTTCCCTAAATCCATGCAATTTTGGTGAAACAAAGTTTGCAGTCACAAAAACATTTTTCTGCTGAAATATGTAGGTGTTTTACTCTCATTATTATGAGATATGAGTAAAGATATACCCTTAGATTTAACAAAATCCATGTAGGCATTGTGTAGAGCCTACACAGGATGTTACCGTGTCCGTGTACACGGTTCCCTCTCAGTAGTGCGCCATGCATATTAAACATGGCGCATGGCTGAGGGAGAGCCATGGGACACGTGTATTGAATCAGTGTAGGGAGTGTGATGCTAACTGTGTCTGCAGATGAGTAACACACCCCCTGCACTATCCAATAGCAGTATTGCAATGTAATTTCATTTTTTTTAATTTTTGTAAAAAGCGTGTTTGTGTGGTGTGGCACAGAGTGCAGCACTGTTAAGTGGCATGGAGACACCAAACATCTAAAAATAGAGTAGCTCAGAGGTATATGTAAATGTATAGCAGCATTCTACATATCCACATAGCCAAATAGGTAGAGCTATGGCCTTATGTGAAATAGGTGCAGAGTTTAAATACCTGGAGGGGATTTTGAGCATTTAATTTCCAAATAGAAATTATACTAATTATTTTTAAATCCTGATCTGCTGCACTCAGCTAAGCTCTGCTAAGATGTCCTAAGCCTTGCTAAGCACTGCTTAAACAAGATACATTTTAGCACTGTCTGTCAGTGCTTGGCACTGCTGGGTTTTGCTTAGCTGGTTTGCGCACTGCTAAGCATTGCCAATTTAAGCACTGCTCAGTTGAGCTGAGCTGGTTTGCACAGTGCTAAGTGATGCACCACATTTTTAAATATTGCTCAATGGTGTGTAAGGGCAGGATAACAGGCTAAATTAAGCCCAATAGGTGAGAATACAGCATAATCTGTTGGAGTTCTGACTCTGAAGGGTAGAATGGCAGGTGTGGGAGAGGGATTGCACTTTTGGGTGCAGCGTTGGGGCATTCAGGAGTCCAGGGTCATGGTTGGACTCCTTGTAAAAAAACCATGAGGGCCAGCTGATGCAGGGAGGTTACCAGGGCTCAGGGTGTAAGGTGGAGGCCTGGGACCGGTTGACAAAGGACCACACCAGTGCAATTGGTATCCTCTCCACAGCTGAGCAGTGACATCACCACCATGATGGCCTGACAAGATGGAAGGGGGCTCTCTTGGACACCTGGGTCCAAGAATTCTGGGCTAGGAATGCCCCACATCTATGTAATTACCATTACCTGCGTTTCACCAATATCTAATGTTGAATGTCTCCTAAACTGGTATACATAATGCTGCTCTTCTCTCCCAACATCTGCAGAGGAGAGGGCTCATATCATCTATGCTGGGTGCTTGGCCAGGTTGCACTGTGAGTGTGGTGAGTACAGATGTATTTTGCTACCTATAGTCAAATAAACAAGAAAAAGTAAAGAATTGACTGTGATTAGGTATATATATATTAAATATTGTATTGCAGTGAAAGTGGACTTACACCTGTACTGCAAAATGTGCAGACTGACAACTGCAGTGCCATAAACAGGGAAGACTAAAGCATTAACCGTAATAAACAATTATATGCAATAAAACATAATAATGCAATAACTGTGGAATTATAGTTGTGCTGCAGCACCTGCATAATTACAAATGTTGTGCAATAAAAACATGAAATTCTTTCATTAACTGATTGAAGGCTTCTCTAATAAAGTCTGTTGGGCAATGACTGTGGCAGTAGGACTGTTTTTCAAGAAATCAATTATGACAACTGTTGTGCAATAGAAACATGAAATAGTATCTGTACCTGCATGAAGGTATGTCTAAGAAAGTCAGTTGTGCAATAAGCTTATGTTCAGAGTTGTTTTTTAAGAAATCACTTATGACAACTGGTCTGCAGTGACACATGGAGCAATAACACCAAGGTAAATTGTATACAACAGGATTGTCTTGTTTTCACCACTGCATGTCAGCTACAAGCATTCAGGCTGTGAGGTACAGTGCTGCAGTTAGGTATAACAGTGTACTAGTTGTACACTGCAAATAATAACCCATAATCAGATATTGGTTGCTGACTTCACAGATATTTTAACACACTAACAAGGTAACGTGTACACCTGAATTCTGCGTAGTCGTATATACATTACCTAGTATCTCTGTCATGCTTGAATGTCATGCATGTGAGTTCAACTGTTACTGCAGTCAAGCATAAAACTGTACCAGTATTAGCAGGTCATATTCTGGTGCCAGGTGAGCTCTAAGAAAATATCTGTCAGTCAGTAATCACCAGTAACTCAGTAGATCAGTTTACTTAATGCTGTGTATGAAGTACATTTTTGCCACACACAGACCATGGTATGAATTCATGCAATGCAGATCTATATATTACAGTATCTGTCACATAATGTTTACAGATATTCTCTCCACTGGAACTACAGGTAAATGGGTGAGGTAGCCCATATTATGAGTACATTATTGTGTATTTACATGTCACAGAATGTTACAGTCATTACCAGGAATGCGAAAATACAGCATAAAAACAGGAAATAAGTATAATAATAATAATAAAATAAAATACAAAGAAATAAAATGTGTAAGCTCTGGTATGGCTGCATGCCTGGAGTGTGTGTTAAAGGTAACTGCAGTCAATTAATACATTTGATGCAGATGTCTACTGCTGTCACCGCTATTGGGTTCTAACCCCATGCCTACCAAGCAAGGCATGATAGTTGTTAACTGTCTGTACTGTACACATACATGTCTCTCAAGTGTCACACTGTCACAGAATGTAATTTCCATTGCATAATCCCTCTGTCACAGATGTACCATTGACATGATTATGTAAATAGCAAAGTAACAGTACGTCAGCCCACAGTACACCTTGGTAGTAATATAGGTTCACCTGATGTGCAAGTGTTCTGTGAACCTGCAGTTGTTAATGCTTGGCCCATACTGTCCAGTGCGGATAGCTTGAGAGGTATGTACATGCTACAGCAGTGCTATAGGGTACTTTTACACAAAGAAAGGAGAGACCTGTAGAGTAGATAGATGTACTCTTGTCAACTATATAGCCTAGAATGGTATTAATGGACTGTATTGCTCTCTCTCTCTCTCCCCACCCCTTATCTTCAAATATTTATTATTGTTATTCATTGGCTGTGGTTTACTATTAACATATGTTGTTACATAAACTTTATTTTGGGGCATGTGTTTTATTATTGTTATGTATTAAAATGGTTGCATATTAACATATCTTGTTGAATTACCTAGTCTGTTGGCCTTATGCCATAAATGTTACTGGCATGCTGCTCTTTTATTTATTGTTGCATTTCACATATTATGCATTGAAATGTAATGGGGTTATTTCCAATGTTCTGGCATGCTGTTATTACTAACAGTTGTTTTGTTCATAACTAACCTAAATGTATTCCTTCAGCTCCATAATCACAGCATGTCAGGGTAGGCTGCTTCCTGCTGATCCACCTACCCTACCTCTGCCTGCCATGGCACAAGGGTATCAGTGCATCTGGGACACAAGCCGGTGGTGCATCCTCTGCTGGGCCTGCACCACCTTTGGGTGGAACCACCTCAGGGGACAGGGCCCGCCCCCCTGGGAGCACTGGCAGAGGGGTGGTAGTCACCCAGGTTCGACTACTGGCCATGGTGTGCAGGATTCTTTATAGGAGTTATGAACAATGCCTGCGCCAGCTCGAGGCCAGACTCAACAACCTGGTGGGCCTACTGGCCCTGGTGCCTAGCCTCTAGCACAGCCACCTTTGGGGCAATGAAGGAGCAGTGCGGACTGCCTATGGGTGGGGACCAAAGTCATGCTGCTGCTGTCTGGAGGCACATGCTCCTCAGATTCCACAACACCCTCCCCAGCCAAGGATTTTACCCCCCTCATGTGTCACACACTACCCCTGTCCACTGTCTTGTCAGAATGTCAGCAATATAGCCAGTATCACATTAGCTACTGTACATGTGGATGTACAGTTACCTTGTAACACTGCAACATTTGGTGTTGCTGACAATACCTCTCCCTCATCATTTCACAGGTACATCAGGTGTGGCCGGAGTTCATGGCCCAATGCTTGGTAAGTGTCATTCTGTTGTTTTGTCTGATCAGGTATACCCTATGAATGTTAAGGGCTGCCATTTTGCCTTTTGCACAAGTGTTCTGCTTAGCTAGAGTAGAATAATTGTATGTTCCATTTCAGAGCAATTAACTACAGTGAATAGCCTAGGGAATGGCAGGTGTGCATTTATACAACCATTAACATGTTTGCACTTATAGTTATGAGCAATTACACAGTACGCTATACATGAGGTAATTACTCCAAGATGCCCATTCAGAGACAATAGGGAGAAGGTACATACCTGAAGCAGTGGTACTACAACTGGCATATAATTGTCAGGATAGGTGTACTGGGTTTTATGTGTAGTTCTGTCACATGCACTGTCATATTGCATACCTCACAGGTGTATTTAACTGGCAACATTACCTGGATGTAGGTGACATGCATGTGGGTTGTCTGTGTATGTTATTGTGGATGTGTGGGTTGTGCATGGGATCAGAGATGAGAAGATGTGTGACATGAAATGCAGTTGTAGATCCTCATCTGTATGAGTCTGCGTGGATTACCATACATAATAGTGCATGTGGTAATGTACTGCTTTTGTCTTGATTCTCACAGGTGAACTGTGGGGTTGGAGTCTGTCCCCCTCACAACCTGATATCAGTGTCTCATCAGACTCTGATGATGTTGGTGGCCATAGTGAGGCACAGGCGGGGTTGTCAGTGGTTGAATCTTTGCCAGAGGTTGACATCCCTCATCTGCTTCCATTGTTCCCACACACAGAAACTATGCCCACACATACCCAGTCACCAGAGGCCATAAATATTGGACAGTCAGAGGGTGGCGACATAGTACAGAACCGTTTGAGAACTATGGCATCAGTGAGTGTAGATGCTGGCCATAGCCAGACAGCTGGCGAGGTCCCACACAGGCAGACTGACAGGGGTGCTCGAAAGAAGGCTGCTGTCCATCCACTTCCATTTGCAGGTGTCACATCGCGGGTCACTCACTGCATGTTTTGGGCTATCATGGAGACACAGGCATGAGTTGAATGCAACATGAGATGGATGCTTAGGGTTATGGATGCAGCACAGTCTGACATCTGTGACTGCATCCACTGCATTGGTGATGCCATGGAATGCTTCACTGATGTACTGGACAGATGGTGGGTTCAGGCAGTGCCTTTATTTGAGCTCATGTTGTCTGTACTAGAACATCTAGTTGGAGCTGGCCATCGGACACATGGATGTTGGCCAGCAACACCATCTGCTGGTAGTCCACATGGCCATGCACACTCACGTTCCCGTAGTGGCTGCACCTCCAGCGCTACAGAGGGAGGATGGTGTCCACACCATGATGTCGCAGGCCATGGGCACATGGTCCTGGGCAGTTCTGTGGGGGACACAGGCCCAGCAGACAGCAGTCACTGTCAGGTACTAGCACTGCATCTGATTTTGGGCATGGTGCTGCCCGTGCTAATCATGGAAGAGCCATTTCCCGTGTTCGTGACTGGAGATGGTGAACTGTCCACTCTGCCATGTACTATCTACAGCTGTCCACCATATGCACATGCAGGGCTAGTACTGACCTTGACTGTGCACATGCAAAACAATACTGTCACTTGCAGGTCACCTACAGACACACGTGGCACCTTTCCATGACCCATGTCACCAGCACCTCTTTTTTGATTCACACACATGCTGTCAACTGTCTGGGACAGCCTAGGCCTCTGGAAACCCCACACCACACCCTCTGCATATGATGATACCTGTGATACATTCCTGCCATCCATGCCATCGATGCAGGGACCTACATATATGTGTCTGATGCACAAGGTGACTATATAACTTTACATTTTTTCGTTTAGTGCAGTAGTGTTATGCCATGGCAGTTGTTGTGAAGCACAACAGGTACTGTATGCTGGCATGTGTCAGGACTATACATCAGACATAGTGTATCTATGTTGCCTGATGGTACACTGGTGGTAGTGTTACAGAATGGCAGGTGGGTCAAGGAGCTATGTATGTTGCTGTCCCAGGAGTCTGAGCCATGCAACTATTGACACATGGTGGAAATACAGGGGCACAGGATGGCAAGGCAGCACAACAGATATGACATCAACAAGGTATGCCAGTATATATGCATGGCTCCCTAGGTACATATATGTAGAACATTGTGTCAGGGACAATGGAAACAGTCAGCGTCATCATGCTTTCATACCCTGTGACACTCTACTCCCCTTGATACATGTCACCTGGGTATTCTGCACGTACAACTGCAGATGGTGGTGGACATCAATTATGCTCATGTAGAGGAGGGCAATTTAGGGCCTGCATCTAGTCACAGGGCCATAAAATGCATAGCCAATGCACTGAGGTAGGCCACATGGGCATGTCTCTAGTGCTGTCAGGGGACATATGTACACACACACACGCACACACACACACACACACACACACACACACACACACGTTAGCTGCTGTAAGAGTAGAACCCCTACCTATCTAGTATTACGGACTACAGCTTGTAGTACTTATCGCATGTGCCACGCTGTTTATCTGATAATGCAGTGGGAGCCAGTGCTCCTATGGTGGATGACATCAGCAGGCTTTGTAACAGAGGCCAATGTTGAGGCCAGGAGCTAATCAGTGGACATAAAATGCATAACCATTGTACAGGGATCGACCATAGGGGTTTGTCTGACATGCTGAATGGGGATATATTTAGACACATACACACAAGTTGGATGCTGTGAGAGTAGAACCCCCTACCAATCTAGTATTACATACTACAGCTTGCAGTACTTATCGTATGTACCATGTTGTTTATCTGATAATACACTGTAAGCCAGTGCTTTTAAGGCAGATGAAATCAGTAGGCCTTGTAAAGGAGGTAATTTAGAGTCCAGCAGCCAGTCACAGGGGCATACAATGCATACCATTGCATGAAGACAGGCCATATAAGTATATCCATAGTGCTGGGCAGGGATATTTTGATGCACATACACACACAGAGTTGTGGGATGCAAGATTAGAACTCCTACCTATCTAGCATTACACACTCCAGCTTGCAGTACCTATTGCACATGCCACAAGTTATGTTGCTGCAGGCACAGTACTTGTGGAGTACACAAAGTGGCCTTGTTAGACAACATGTGTGGCCTGCAGAGTGATACTGCTTGGTACTGTTAATGTATCTAGTATCCTAGGGGTGGGATACTTGGTAATATCCCTGCTATGTGTGTACACTTACCAGTCTGGCCATATGCGGCTGTTTGCAGTTTGATAGGCAGACATGTAGCCAGGGATAATATGGCCTGTCCAAGGACTGTGCTGTGCCAATTGTACAGTACACAACCTGCATATCTATATCTGTGTGCAGAGTGACAGCCGACAGGCTCAGGGGTCTGTGGGTGAGTGGATTATGTACTGTTGTGGCCTTTGTCTGGTGCCATTGGACAGCTGTAGTGATGTGTATGTGCAGATAACCCCAGCATTCAGGGATATGTGGGAACATTTGTACACCCCTGCCCATACCTATATCAATGGTGTATAACAGGGTTGTCTCCTTAAATGTAGTTGTGTGTGTCAGTAATGTACATGTGTTGTGTAGCAGTATATGGGGAGTCTATGTATTATTGTACTTTATCTAGCTATATATACATCTTATCACATATGTATGTGCCACATACTGATAGAAACAGTAATCAAGTGGGAGGGGGATAGGGGGAGACAATATGTATATGTAGCTGTATGTAAGTACAGACATATTTCCACATAGCAGGTCTTTGGGTGGTAGAGGCAACAGACTTGGGCTAAAGTTAGCTAAGTGTAGGAGTATGCCCAGTGTGATTGTCAGTACTTACAAGGTGACTCCAGGCCAGAGCTACCTGTACTCCAGTCTGGTATTAGTGTGTGCTGCAGGCCATTGGCTGCTGCACCTGTTAGCACAGTACTGCAGTTGCTTGATATTGTCCAAGGCATTCCCCAGCTGTTTGCTGACCTTAAAATGTGACTTAAGCTTCAGAACTGTAGAGAGCTTCCCAGACTGTTCAGACTCTTGCTGCATATTTTTGGCCGGTTTCAAGATAACAATCTGTTGTTTTCTGACAGATTAGTGGCAAATCAGTCAAGATTGAAGTAAAGTAATATTAACAGATATTTCATAGGATCATAGGAAGTTACTAGGCTATTGGCCCTGGGGCCCTTATAAGCCTAACCAAGAGTTTATCCCATGTTTACACAAATCAGCGCCCGATCCCCCTGTCCATCAGGCACATGGGTGGAATCCCAGGGATGTATTTTGTATTTAACATCCAGTTATCCAGGTTGCACTTAAAGAGGGGTAAATAGGCACTCTGCTTGACGTGGAGAGGGAGTCTATTCCACAGATGGGTGAGTCTCTGGGACACAAATCTTGTCCCACCAACAAGTCCTATTGATGTTACAAACCAGGTTGAGGATGCGAGTGCGGGTTACTTGAGTGGAGCTTGACTTGCGGATATGCACTAGTCCCATCAAGGTGAGGTCTGAGATTGCCTTGTATGCCAAAGAGAGTTCACCCCTGAGGAGTCTGTATGAAACTGATTAGAGGGATAGAGCTTTTAGCCCATCTGTGTATGGTAGATTTTTGAGGCCATGGATTTTCCTGGTGAAGAACTTTTGTGGTCTCTCTAACTGCTTCATGTGCTTTGCAAGGTACATGCCAAATGGGGCATTGTACACAATAGTGGGCCTTATAAGGGAAGACTACAGGGATGTTATGACCTCCTTGTCCCTGGATGAGATACGCTTACTTATGAGGCGGGCCATGTAGAAAGCTTTCCATACAATGGAAGCAACATGGTGGTCAAAAGTCAGGTTGCTATCAATCTGGGTGCCCAAATATCCATCACAACTGACTGTGTGCTTAAGACATTGTTATTAATGTGATAATTTGTGGAGGATGATGATGCATTTTTTGTATTTAGCTTGAGGCCATGTTTCTGGCACCAGTCATTTGGGTGACACCCTCTTGGAGGATGTCCATGTCACTAGGGGAATTGATGGCAGTGCCCAGCTTGCAGTCATCTGTAAACTTGGTCAGCCATAGCCCACTGTTTAAGCCTGCACCTCAGAAAAGTATATCCCAAATAACGGAGACCCCAACACTGAACCCTGGGGTACACCTCTCGATATGGGTCTACTGCTTGAGATGGATTCCCTATTTTGACTAGGTGGGGTCTATCAGTGAGCCAGTTAGCTACCCATCTGGTAACATATGAATTGATGCCTAGTTGAGAGAGTTGATCTATTATGCCCAAGTGGGGAATAGTGGCAAAGGCGTTGGTCAGGTCAACTTAGGCGATCTGCACCATCTTCCCCCCTTCCATGGTTTTGTTGACTGTCTCAAAAAGGTCGACCAAATTTAACAGACATGACTTCCCCTCGGTGAAGCCAAGCTGTGTGAGACTGGGCGTTAGGAGGTTGCCAGTGTCCTTGTTAATGAGGTACATGATAATCCATTCCATGGCCTTGCAGATCAGGCTAGTTAAGTTAGCTATATCTACAGCATTTGTACATGTGGCATCCTTGACCACCAGTTCTGAACAGATCTGGGTGCTACCTTCGAGATTATGGGCATATGTGAAGAAGGCCTTATGATTGTCTTTAGTAAATGTGACCAATTTGGAGTCAAAGTTTGCTTTGGAGAATTTCAGTAGTGCTCTTATTTGCTTGTTCAGGCTAAGGACAGCTTGCTTCCAACTGTGCACCTGCTCCTTCTTGGTTCTGGACAGCAATTTTTTTCTTTTGTTATAGAGTTTATTTATTGCATATGTCCAACAGACAGGTTTACTCTTTCTTGTGGAGGATGATTTAGTCCTGTCAGGTATTCCTGATTCCATGCATCTATATACAAGTTTTTATAGTCATTTGCTATAGTTTTGGATACTAGTGCCAGTTCCTAGAGAGGAGGAGGGGGCTGTGAAGCTGTTTATATCTTGCCTCAGGAGGTCTGTAATCAGCTCTGGAGAAGTTTTTTTGTTTGACCCTAGCTAGAGTGGGGTTGGGAGAGAATATGACTTCGAATGTGACCACTTTATGGTCTGAAATTACAAGGGAGGATGATACTGCAGGAATGCTGCAATGGTTACTCACATTGGTTAATACCAAGTCCAAGATATTATCACCTCTTGTGGGGGTATCGACTAGCTGTTCCAAAGCATTTGCATCGACAAAATCGAGGAATCTTTGGCATTTGTGTTCTGGCATGAGTAGTTCTTCCAGTCTGTGTTTGGTTAGTTAAAGTCACCCAGGATCAGGGTAAAGGGTTGAATCTTGATAGATTTGAAGAGGTCCAAATAGGCAGATTGGGCATCTTGAGTCAGATTTGGGGGCTAGTAGCTAGCTATCATTTATGTAGTGGTTTTGTCAATGGTTAACTGCACCTGGGGTGTCTCCTGTGTGTCATACCATTTGACCAGCCTGGAGGTATGTATGTCTTTAATATCTATTAAAACTCCACCTGCTTTGGCTTTATTACCCACAGTTTGGGGTCTGAATGTATGATAGTATGAGTAACCAGGTATGGCTGGGGCACTCTCTGCAGCTTTGAACCAGGTTTCTGTGAGTGCACAGATGTCACCATTTTCCAGTGTTAAGTATGCTTACAATGAGATTTGAGTTTCAGACTCCATGCACAGCAAGTGTAATTTTCAAATCTAGGTGCTTAGGATTTCCCTCTCTCTTCCCCCACTGGCTGACTGGTGTGACTCAGATTGAACTTCACATTTACCTACACTAACATACTGCAGCTCCTGCATAATGGTGTCTACAGGATTGCAATTGGCCACCACAAAAAAAACTGTTTCTCCCAGCAATTATTCAGAGTAGGTTACACATATAAAAAGCATTTGTTAAGCTTTTTCTTACAGTGCTGTGTGATTAAACAAGTCACCATTTTGGACAGCCATAGGGCTCTTTTCTATTTGAGTGTCTGCCAACTTCCCCTGTAACTAAAGTACACTGACTCATACATTTCTCTGTCTGACCCTAATTTTTACAGGTATGCCTTGTACCTTTCTGGCTATCTAACACTCAGACATAGATTCCTGTTGAAAATTGTACTTAATTGTCTGACATTTGAACAAGTAACCCTTGTAAAAGTCCTCAAAATTGTATACTGTCAGTCTGTCTTTCCTGCTAAACATAAGTAAAATTAAAGTGCTGAGTGCAAGTAACATTAAAGTGTTGAGTGCAGATTTTAGGCCCTTACATTCAACTTACTTCTGATGTTATACAGGTTAAACTGCTACAACTTAGTACAGGCATCATTTTCAAATCTAGGTGCTTAGGATTTCCCGCTCTCTTCCCCCCTTGGCTGACCTGGTGTGACTCAGTGTAAGTTTCTTCATTGTATGGATTTTTTTACTGTTTTTTTGTGTGTAATTGAATGACCAGATCCGCCCACCTAAAGCTCTGAAAATTATACTCTAAACTCATAACCTAGTGCTAGCAAATACCCTGCAATAGTATTAAACACAGTCTATAACATAGTGTATAACTAGTGTATATATAGTTTAAAAATACAGTTTAAAAACACAGCCATTAAGTGAACACTAAATACATACCATACAGCTCCAGGAAGCCTAAGAAAACACTTGTAGTCAGTGTTAGCCCCGCTCCGCTTGCCCTCACTCCATTCAGGCTTGCTCCACACTTCTCCCTGCCTCCAATTCCCACCCACCCCCAGTATCACTAAATTTATAGTTACTCAACCACACACCCTGTTTTAACATCCTATCAGCTTTCACCTAACATACTCTCTCCACCCTGTTATAGCATCCTATCAGCTTTCACCTAACATACATTCTCCACCCACTCTTTTGTGTCTTTCGGCTTTTCCCGGTTAGGGGTCACCACAGCAGAACTCCGGTCCACTAATGATTGGCAGTAGATTTTTTTATGTGCCGAGATTGCCAGCCCTGATGCACAACCTTCAACGAAGGCCACCCACTCTAGTACCTCTAAATTTACCATCAGATTTTCTGCTGTTTTGCCATACAAACAACAGATCCTAACTACTATACTCCTCCTCTCATAATGCTATACTCCTCTTTACTACCCATTCTGCTGGCCACTTTTTTACTCACCTTGGATGAAAACAAGTTTCTCACTGGTTATCAGTACCCAAAAGGCCATACTATCACCCCAGCTGTAAAGCATCCCACCTTCAGCCATGCTAATAATAATGGGTCCAACTCAATATCTTGTTCACTCTTTCAGCATACCAACCCCTGGCACATTAGCCCTAGATCTAGATAATACTACAAACTTATAAACAAACTCCTGAAGCTTATCACTAAGCACAGACCTACACCCCCTCTACTTGTAACCTAAGCTATAAAACTATAATCAGTAGACCAGCTAACTCTCTCCTGGCCTGTCATCTTAATATCAAAAGCATTAATAACAAGGTGCATGAACTGCATGCACTCCTGGCTGTCCACTCCCCTGAGATTCTCTGTCTAGCTGAAACCTGGTTAAAACCTAACACTACCAGCAATGAAGTGTTACTCCCTGGGTATAACATACACAGGCTGGATCGTGCTTCCAGGAAGGGTGGTGGGGTAGCTATACTCTACAAATATGAGTTGAATGTGACCATAGATGTTACTCAACCACCTCAGATTAATAACTCCGAAATTCTTGCCACTAGATAGCAACTTAAAAAAAGTAAATGCATCAACATCATCTGCATGTATATTCCCCCAGGTAACAATATAGCCACACTTGATACCCTACACTGACTATCATGTCATTACCTCCAAGAAACCCTACTATTTGGAGATTTTAACATAGACTGGGGCACCTGTTCTTCAGAATCCCCATCTACCCATATTAACCTACATGCATTTACACAAATTATAACCACCCCTACCAGGCTAGGTAAACCCAACCAAAAAGAAAGAATACTCGACTGGGTACTCGTAAATAGTAACCCCCAACTGTACACTGCTGGTACCCTCCCCGATGACCTAAGCGACCACCTTCTCACTTATATAGTTAAGCAAAAAGCCATTAATCCCCAACAACCCTTACTCAGAAAAGTCAGAAACAAAAAAGACTTTGACCCTGCCAAATTCCAACAGGAACTTAACTCCTGTAACTGCCTAGTAGACATTAGCCTAGTAACTTCCTATGAACCTATGAACCCTGACAATATGGAGCTACACCAAGCTTTGCTGAGTTTAAGGAAAGAAACAAGAACTGCAACAAATACTATAAAAGCCCTGTACCTTAGACAGAATCTGGAAGCAGACTGGTCTAAACCCAATCAGTGTTGTAAAGAAGTAAAATGTTAATGAGGGACATTAAATAAATCTTACGCTACCAACAATGAGCCAATAAAATTGAATCATTCCACCTTTGCTTATGATTATGCTCACTTTTTGCAGTCCAGTGTAACAGATATAATTAAAATAATTCACACAATTTACTCACCTACAAACAAAGAACACGGACCTTCATCCCCTGATCTATACCCTCTAGCCTCTTATGCAGCAACCTTTCACTTCTTTGAAGTTTTAGTAAAATAGACCAAGACCCTACTTCTCAAACACAGCAATTCAGGATCTAAGTCCAGCAAGCTTCATGCCACCATCCCAAGTCTTATGGCTGAAAAAAATACTTAACCCCTTACTATACCTCTCAACTGTCTAGATTTTTGCAGAATGTTCAGACTTTTGCCTCATATTTTTGGTCTGTTCCTCATAAAATGTATGGTTTTCTGACAAATCACTGACATTTGAATTCAGTTAATAATGACATACATTTGTGTTTGAGACTTCATATCCTTTAGAAAATGCATGCTAACACATATGTTATTCTAGAAGCTTTCTAAGTTTATAAGAGCAATATTTAGAATCTGTCCCTATTTTGGGGCCTTTGTCCCCTAATTACTTTTGGCTTTGTCCAAATTACTTGTGCTAAGAGGTTGTGAGGTATGGTCATTACTCATACCTTTAGCCTCTCTCTCTCTGACCTCAAGGCAGTGTCTCATGAGCATTCAAGTACATAGTTAGAATCCCTGTAATTGTCACTTCTCCTAATGGGCTGAAGAATTATAGACTCTCTGCTGTATTGCTAAAATATTTGAAAAAACTTTTATACAAACAACTACTTAAGCACATTAACATCTATGGCTTGTTATGTGATGCACAGCTTGGCTTTCACAATGCCCTCAGTACTTTTATTGCCCTAGTAATGGCCAATGATACTATTTATTACAACCTGAATTAGGGTATTATTACTGAAGATCTCTTTGCTGAGATGACAAGGGCTTTTGAAATAGTTACCCATACCTTTCTTCTCAACAAAAAAAAAAAGACTCAACTTTGGAGATAACACTACTTGCTGGCTGTGCAGCTATCCAAATGACAGAACCTTCCAAGTCTTTAGCAATGTCTTATCCTGTACTGCTGGTAAACGTAATCCAGGTGTACCACAATGGTCTGCGTTCTCTTCTCTTCTCTTCTCTTCTCTTCTCTTCTCTTCTCTTCTCTTCTCTTCTCTTCTCTTCTCTTCTCCCTCTTTGTTAATGATCTATGCCTAGAATCACCAAATATTAAATTAATAATGTATGCAGATGATTTTCTGCCCCTGTTATCCAGTACTCTGACTTGTAAACCAAATTACAGGACAAATACATTGAGTTATGCAGCTGGTCCACCAATAACAAATTACTAATTAACCCCAAAAAACAATGTCATGCCCTATCCCTTCTGTTTCATTAACAGATTTTAATGGGAACAGAAAACCCTAATGTGACTGAACAGAGGAGTATAGGCCTAATACTTGACCCTACCCTTACCTTTTCCATACATACAGATTTTATAAGTAATTAAGTCCTTGTTTAATTAAAACTATGTTACAACATCAGTCATGTCATTTCACCCACTGCTTACAGGACTGTTGCTAAAAATATTTTAATACCCAATCTTGAATATGGCCTTCCTTTTCCAATTAAACATTCAGCCCACAATACTCACAGAATATAGACTGCTGAGAATAAAATCTGCAGATTCATTCTATTAAAAGACCCCCAGATCCTTCACTGTAATTTGCTAAACAAATCCATTTGGCTTTCATTGCCACATAGGGCCACTTTTCTTCTAAGTAGTCTAATTTACAAGGTTCTAAAACACAGTCACTGCCCTCCATTTAGTACACAAAATCATCAGTCCTTGGGTAGGGGAATATTTACTTTCCTCGGGATTGTGCATTCTCGGAATTATCTATAATTAGCAAGGGTGTGCGGGTGCAGGAGGGCTTGTTCCCTTGCAAAAACATCCCCAGAGCATGTGCAAAATGTGTCGACTCTGGTGATTTTGACATTCTGACATCAATCTACTGGGTGTCAGGGCACTTGCCATTTGGTCCAGTTCCCTTCATTCATATATATCTATGCGTGTGTGTGTGTGTGTGTGTGTGTGTGTGTGTGTGTGTGCGTGCATGCGCGTGTGTGTGTGTATGTATGTGTGTGTGTGTGTGTGTGTGTGTGTATATATATATATATATATATATATATATATATATATATATATATGTGTGTGTGTGTGGGTCTAACTAAAAATGACGAAAGTGCAGAATACCGACGACGAGAACACCGATGCCTGAAGATCGACAACGGAGAAGACCGACAGTTGAGAATCCCAATGCTGAGAACACTGACATGTTAAAGTAAGTGTGCGATATGGACGGATGTTAGGGTCAGGGTGTGGGTAAAGTAAGTGTATGTTAGTGATGGACATTAGGGTAGGGTGCAGGTCAGGTAAGTGTGCGATAGTGATGGACTTTAGGTTTAGGGGCAGGTTAAGTGAGTTAGGGTTAGGGTGTGGGTAAGGTAAGTGTGCGATAGTGACGGACTTGAGGGTTAGGGGCAGATTAAGTGAGTTAGGGTTAGGGTGCAGGTAAGGTAAGTGTGCGATAGTGACAGAGTTAAAGGTTAGGGGTGGATTAAGTGAGTTAGGGTTAGGGTGCGGGTAAGGTAAATGTGCGATAGTGACGGACCTTAGGGTTAGGGTTTGGGTTAAGGTTAGTGCTTAGATAGTTGTGTTTGTAAGGTTTAATGTAGGTTTGTAAGGTTTTTGGTGTGCTTGTGTTGTGTGTGTGTTTTTCGGGAAAGGAATTTGTTTTGTTGATTGTCGGGATTGTGGTTTGTCGGGCATGTGAAGTTTCATGTTTTTGAACTTTCGGTTTTGTCGTGTTGATTATTTCATTGTCGGTGTTATCAGGTAGACCCATATATATATATATATATATATATATATATATATATATATATATATATATATATATATATATATTATATATGGTTCCCTTTCACAATCCCAAATTACTGAATGCTCGAAATTCAGTAACTCAAGACTGTAAAGTCAAAAATGCAGAAGCGCGAATCTGCATAAGCGCGAATTCAAATATCTCAAATTCGCGCTTATACATGTCAGCTACGGGACGGGAAGTGTGTGAGTTGGGATATTTTACGGAAGTGAAGGTAAGTGAGTGTATGTGTGTGTTTTGTAAGTTGTGTATGTGGGTTAGGGTAGGGAGGTGGGAGTATGAGTGTGAGTGTTGGATGTGTCTATGTATGTGTGATGTGTTTGTGTGTGTGTGAGGCAGTTTAAAATGCCTGTGTGGTGTTTTTTCTTTTGTGTATTAGTGCGATCTCAGAGTTAGAATATATAAGGGGGGGTGCAGGGGGCTTACCCCCAGAATACATGTAGTGTAGGGTTTGTAGTTTATGTTATGTGGGGTGTATGGTGTGCGTGTTGTGTGGTGTATGTGTTCTGTATGTTCGGGGTTTTTTGTTTTTGTGCTTGTGGGTTTCAGGATTTTTGTTGGTTTGACTTTATAATTTCGAGTTACTGAATTTTGAGCATTCAGTAATTCAATATTATGAAGGGGAACCATATATATATATATATATATATATATATATATATATAGCTAGATATAATCATTAGCTAATGCTACTTTTATCTGTATGCATTACTTAGAAGTGTACTGATGGCATGGGCATGTTCATCAGGGCATTTCACAGGTAGACATGATTGGCAATAGCTTAAAATATTCTGTGTTAAATATGTAGACACATTTCAGGGACAGTTCACTTGATAGCACTTTTAGCATTTCACTGATGGTTTGTTAGCAGAATGTGTAATTTGCTTGTTATTTTGGGGGTGGGGGAGCAAAGTTGCATTTCTGTTTTGGCACAAACAAAGATATGTTGCTATTGTTACTCTCCTTGTACTGCATCCAGCCTTGATTTGTGTGTGAATGTAATATGTTACAACCAAACAATTCCTGTTTTTATATTTCAATATCTTGACTGTTTATGCTTCTCCAGTGTGTAATATAGCAATAACCCATTCCTGGGTGTGGGTAATGCGGGATTTAACCACGGTTGGCGTGGTTTGGTCCCGAGGGCGAAGCCCGAGGGACCAAACAAAGACAACCGTGGTTAAATCCCGCATTACCCACACCCAGAAGTGGGTTATTGCTATTATACTATGACATTATTTAAGAAAAGAAACAATTACTTTTCTTAAATAATGGCATTGTATAATGCCTCTTTGCTGCCCTTCTGCAGCTGTCTGGCATCCGCGGCAGTTCTGATGTACTGCGCATGCCTACACAGTACATCAGAGTTGTGGTTAGCACGGAGAAAGCAAGATCTCTGTTGCTTTTTTACTGTTTTGCTATGTTAAATGGGTTTAACATAGCGAGACAGCTTTAAAATAAGCAACGGAGATGTCCGTTGCTTATTTTAACGCTGTCTCGCTATCTTAAACCCATTTAACATAGCGAAACAGTAAAAATCAATGGAGATCTTGCTTTCTCCGTTGCTTTTTTTTTAAAACCTGTCTTGCTATGTTAAATGGGTTTAACATAGCGAGACAGCTTTAAAATAAGCAACAGAGATCTCCGTTGCTTTTTTTAAACCTGTGTCGCTATGTTAAACTCTTTTAACATAGCAAGACAGTGTTTTAAAAAAAGACTTATACTAATGGAAAAAGTCCGGGCGACCGGACCTTTTTCCATTAGTATAAGTCGATTTACAATGTGCACGCTGGCCAATCAGCGTGCACGTTTTGGAATATTAATAGGGGGTCATGGTATAATAGTGAAATGCTACCTTTATATGTTTCATCTGGAAACAGTAATTTTTAGTTATGTGATTTTTATGTGTATTATCCTTCTGTTGTATTTTTGGTCACCTAGGATTATGGCGCCTAGCCATCCAAAACCTCAAAAACTATCCTTCAGTTACCCTGTGAATCAAATCATTGTGGAAGCTTTTAGACAACATGGTCCCTTTCTGCTTCAGAGGGGACATGGAGATATGTCAGGCAGAATGCAAATTTGGTAACAGATAGTTGCTGATGTGAATGCAGTAGGTGGCCACTGCAGGACATATGATCAGGTGCACCATAAGGCCACTGACATGATCTCATCTGCATGAAGGAGAGAAGCTGCATTGGCCTGTGATCAGATGGCTACTGGGGGGCCTGCTACACAGCCACCACTAACAGCACATGAAGAGATCCTGTTCACTGTCAGGGATCCAGACAGCTGCCAGGAAAGTGCAGAACAGCATGTCCTTGACATTGGTGCTACTGTTTCAGAGACAGCAAGTGTGTCCCAGGAGGATCTTCCAGGTAGGCTTATGTATCTCAGTTGTTAAATACACTTGTATAGCAAAATATGTACAGTAATAAGTTAGTGCTGTTTAACAATAAATTAGTTTGGGGGGGGGGTTGTAGATTGTTACATTTAACAACACATTCTGATTGATTACATATGGTGTTAGATTGGACTTGTCCAAATTCTTGTTGAAAGTATTGTTAATGGAGAAATAAAGGTTAACAAGTTTTAACCCGCTGTGCTACTGTTAATTATGATGGTATTGTCCTTAACTTTTGCTTAACTTCTTCCAGGACCTTCATACATGAGAAGCATAGCATCAACTGCACATGGTAAGCCAAATATCTTCTTTATCAGTGGATATAAGAAGCTCAAAGAAATGTATACATTTTATCCATATGTGTGATGTGGGTGTCAGGACTGTTGTGTGTATTGCTGCTCTGTCTGTTGTAGTGGCACCACTGTTACTTTGTTAGCATACATTTGACTATAATACTGTAGCTATTAATTTTTTTCCTGAACTTGTTGCTTATTATCACAGATAATCCTGACAGTGAAAGTGTAGGACTCTTATTACCTGATGTCAGAATATTGGCAGACTATGATGATGATGGTGGCCAAACATAGGCACAGCTGGGGTGCAGAGGTTGAATCTAACACTGAGGTTGACATTCAGAATTCCCTGTAATTCCATTGGACACAGCCAGTAGGCCTATGCCAACCCATTCCACTGAGCCCTCAGATATTGGGCAGGTGGCTGGTGAGACACTCGATCAGGAAGTGTGGTTACTGCGGCTTCAGTGCCTGTTTACTGTGGCTGTATCCAAAGTGTGGGTGAGATGCAAAGCAGGAGGGTTGTTAGTGTTGCTTGGAGAAAGCCTGCTGTCCATCCTCCACCTGATCCAGGTGTGTCTTGCTGTTCCATTCGACTTATGTTTAAGGCTGTCATGGAGGCACAGGCATGTTCCTATAGGTTCTCCATGGGAATTCTTAGTGTTGTAGGTGTGGCACAGGCTGACATGTGTGACTGCCTCCACTATGTTCTCAATTCAATGGATCAGATGAATAACATGTTGGAATGGGCAGTGTCTTTGACAGAACATCTGCTGGGAGGGTAACGACATCCTCATGGGCGTAGGTCAGCCACATCATCTGCTGTTAGCCAACGTGGCCATGCATGATGATGCTCCCATAGTGGCACTACTTCCATTGCTCCATAACTGATTGAGGTGTCCACACCCATTCATGGCAGGCCATGGGGTTATTGACCTGGGCATACACGTGAAGGAAGCTCATTCAGCTGAAATCGGTCAAATTCAGGTAGCAACAACCTGAGTGTGGGCATGGACGTGCCAGTGCAACTCCTGGCAGAGCCAGTTCTCATGGCTGGGTACGACAATGATGAACTGCCACCTCTACCATTCACGGCTCACACCTGTCTGACATACCAAGACATAGAGGTAGCAGAGAGCTTGGATGTGTTCATGCAGACACTCACATGAATTTAACTTAAAGGACCCATGCAGCCATATACACAACAGTTACATGCTTCAGCCATGTAGTGTAAAGCTTATTATGTCTCACTGGCCATTTGTTACTTTATGTAAATGTTTCCCTGCTTCTCTTTCTTACTCACACACACTGACTGACCTTTTGTGTTAGCCTCGGCTTCCTGCCCCCCGACACACAAAACACCACGTGCAAGTGATGATAAGTGTGCCATATCCTATAGCTGCATTTGTGATGTCGAGCTGTTAATTGTACCTTTGACATATATTGGTCTTCGAAAAGACAGTTGAAAGAATCAAACATTTTTGCAACAGTATTGTTAATGATTCTGTGAAGGTTGTGAAGTCTGAAACTGAAAAGTGTCCTCATTACTTTGTAAGTTCTCTCTTTAATGATTTTCCAGTACAAATGTATGGTGCTAAACTGAGGGAATGAGGTGACCATCAGTACTTTTAAAAAGTATGACTGCATGAATCTTTGATGCCTGTGGCACATATACATCACATAAGTCTCTGCTGTCACATGTTAGACTCATTTCTGTACAAATCACCCACAGTTTACTTGTTTACATTACCCAGTAACAACATGCAAAGATATGCCATTCATTCATATTATTAAGCAATATGCTCCAGGTTCAACACTTACCTTGTAAATCCAACACTTGCAACAGTTTTAGTTCAGGGCTGAATCTGTCTGATGCTAGGAGTACACAGCCATGCCATAGGTAGGTATAGCTTGTGAATGTTGCCTGGCATCAGTGTTACTATATGTATGTGAGTAGGAGGAAGGTTTTAGCCCCTTAGATAGTATATGATTGTGCTGTGCGTTGCCTCTTAGCCAATGTGAGGGCATATTGAGTATGCCTATGTCTGCCTATACCCACAGCAGCTGCTGTTTCCCCCTCTGACCCCTCACCTGCGTATGGCTGTGGTGACTTTGCCATTGGTGGTGGGATGTCTACCCCTTTCCCTTGTTGATCCTGCTGAAGCTGTTTTCTCTCAGGATGATGTTGTGTAGCATGGCACAGACAGTGAATATTTCAGTACATGTATGTGGGGTGTACTGCAAGGCTCCCTCAAATTTACCTAGGTACCAGAACTGCAACTTCAGCAGCCCAAACAAATGATCTATGATATTTCTGGTTTGAGTGTTTTATGGCATTCTTGACCGGGTATGTGTGCATTTCTGATAGGTGCCATCAGCTATGGTTCCCATGTGTAACCTGCATCCCCCAGTAAATGACCATGTGGGAATCCCCCCTAGTGAACATCTGATACAGTTGGGAGGTATGCCAGATATTTGAGTCATGGTAACTGCCTGGGTTCCCAGCACACACATTCAGGGTGATTCTCTTGGTATTACTCATGACCTGGCAGTTAATAGAGTGGAAGCCCTTTCTGTTTATGTAGAACCTTCCCTATTTCCTGGGTGGTGCCTTATTTTCTATGTGTGTGCAATCTATGGCACCCAGTAGTTTGGGGTAGTATGCTATAGGGTAGAACTCCTGCATATTTATGGCCCTGTCCTCAGGAGTATGGAATAAATATATGTGGACACTTCCATGTTATAGCACAGCATTCAGGAATTCATGGAGGATCCTGGATGCTGATGCCTGTGACACCCCCACCATGTCCCCTGTTGGTCTGTAAAAGGTTCCTGTAGCTAAAATTCTAAGTGCTACACATACTTTTGTCTCTACTGGTATGGATTTCCCTCCTTTTGTCCTGGGTGTGAGTTGAAGATGAGAGAGGTTGCAGAGTTCCTGTAGTGTGTCTCTATTCACCCTGCAGTGCTCTACAATTTCCAGAATGTGATAAGTTAAATGGGGTTTGAAAACTCTTCTCCTTCGTGGCCTTGGTCTACAAGCAGCAGCAGCAGCATAGACTTCAGTCTGTTGCACATCTGTGTAGACTCCTTTACGTGCCTGTATTCCAATAGGTTTTGCAATTGCTGGGAAAACCAGCACTGAGTCTACATGGCTGCTTTATAGTTTCTTGAATAGCTCCTCCATCTTGGATTGGTTGATTAGCACATAATTCAGATGCTTATGCTGTAATTAGCATGTCATGGTGTTTACCTTGTTTTCATGGCTCTACACACTGTGTAGAGCCAGTTACTGAATCCAAAACCGTGTGCTACCATGGTGTAAATAGATCATGTAGGCTTTATTGAATCTGGCATATGATACATTAGTGTTATTACACATATCGAGAAAGGGTCAATAACGAATTTACAGGACATGGTGTTCTACACAGCATACATCAGTGCAGTATACACTTTGGGTAATGACAAATCTTATTCCACTGAAGCCATGTTCAGACAAATGTTTAAAACAGGTGCAGGAAGATTGAATGAAAGTTCATTTTCACTAAGGTCCCCAATTAATACTAAAAAAAAAAAAAAAAAACATACAAACACAAAACTCATGTATACGGCGCTCCCCCATGTGGGGGGCTGTGGTCCCCACACCCCCCTACTTTTATATTCTCACTCCGAGATCACACTACAGTGGGGAAAAGGGAATATTCCCTCATCCCCATTGTATTACGATCTCAGCAACAGCTATTCCCCCACGATTTCCCTTACCTTTTCGCATACTTTTGTGAAAGTGCTTTTTTGGAAAAAAGCACTTTCACGCAAGTATGCCCGGCTGTTTCAGTTTCGGAGAAATTACTGCTCGGCAAACTGTCCGGGACCCATTTAAAACTGCATTGCTAACTTCTGATTTCCCAGTGTTGCTAACTGCAGTGCCTCATAATTTTGCACAAGGACTATTTGTAACATCATGCACTTGCAAGTGTGCTTGGACTTTACTATGATCAGTATCCCCCCTATGGGGGGATGCACTTGCCACAGAGTACAGTTAATTCATTTAGTATCCATTAGACACACTTTGTTTCAACATTCACCTTTTAATTTGCAAGTGTGCTTCTGGCTCAATTACAAAAGAAACATAAATGAGCAAACAAATTAAAACAATGTCTGATGGAGATTCAAACCTTACACTGGTTGTATTGTTTTTCGGCACTTACTGCATTAACACATTGAGCCATTGAAAAGGTTACGACAGTTACAATTTCAGGATTTAGTACTGTTCAGAGTGCTAACTAAAGTGCACTGATGACACTGTAATTTGTGCAACTGATGGCTAAGTCTTTGTGCATGCCAAACACATTTTTGAATTTTGCACTGAGAATTGAATTATAATTCATAGATGACCACCACTGACAGGGCTCAATGTAGACTGACAAATGTCATGCTCAGGATCAAGCTAAATCTACAAATGTAATCATAAATCAGTGTGATGATTGCTGCCTTATACAAGTAAAATGTATACAGTTTGGATCCCTACTTTCACCTGGACATAAAACTATGTAGATTTGAACCCTGCACCAATGGCATTAAAATAAAACATTGATATGTTTAACAGTGTTTGCCACCTTAAAACTTTTTTGATTGACATCATGATGCATTTCAGCTATAAAACATATTGAGAAAGGGGCTGTACGGAGTTTACAGGATGTTATGTTCAACACAACATATATCAGTACAGTGTGCACTTGTACTCATGGCAAGTGTTATTTCTCAGAAAGAATGTTCAGACATATCTGATGTTGATCATGACACCACACACACACACGCACACACACACACACACACACACACACACACACACACACACACACACACACACACACACACACACACAAAACATTCTTCAAAACTGACTTCTTTACTTCTGGAGGTACTGGCCCGAAAGTGCATACTTACTATGACCTCATCACTCAAACACTCCTTTTGTGTCAGGCTTGCCCTCCTGTAACTCCCCCCCCCCCCACACACACACACACCCTATCTTTTATTTTGTGCCAGGCTTGTTCTCCTGTAACTCTTCCCTCACTTTGTGCAAGTGATAATAACTGTATAATTGTTCAACAATTTGCTTTTACTGAAGTACAGTACATACATATAAGGGTGAACATTTATCTCATCACTTACTTTTGTTACTGCTGCTGATAGCGTTTTATTCTGGAGTTACCTATGTCTCATGCTAACAGTAGCTAGCCAGTGCATGGCTAAGTAAAGGCTGTTAAGTTTGCATGCATCACTATTACTATTTGTATGTGCATAGCTACTTTTGTTGTTTAATTATGTGATGAGTGTGTATGCTATTCGCTGCTTCTTATTTAGGTCCATAGCATATTGTGTGTGCCTCCATCTACCATTATTATCCTCAGTTGTAGGTTCCTCATGTGACTCCTTATCTGTGTCTCTTTGTCCTGCCTGTGGAGCTGGGAAATGCAGTCCTTATTCTGGGTCTCCCTGCTGCAGCTGTTTCCTGGGAATGATGTTATGTAGTAAGGCACATACTGTTAATATTTTGGTAGACATGGTGGGGTCGTACTGTATCAAGACATTGGAAACATTACTTAAGCAAAACAAAAAACACATTCTATGATACTATGATACTTCTAGTCTGAGCATGTGTATTATTGTAACTTTGCTCATTGGGGTTGTGTGGGTTTCTCATGGGAGACATGAGCCAAGGTTCAATTGCATATCCTGCATCACCCATTAGAAGTCTTTGTAGAAAGTCACCCCCAGAAAATTTTAGGTATAAGTCACAGGTGTGCCATACGTGGGAGTCTTAGAAACTTCCAGGTTTACCTGCACACACACACACACGCACACACACACACACACACACACACACACACACACACACACACACACACACACACACACACACACACACACACACTCGCTATAGAAGATACCTTGTACCTCCTTTCTTCCTTCCTTGTTCACCAAGTGGGGCTTTTATTTTAATGTTGGTGCAGTCTATGGCATATAACATTTGCATGGTGATAGCTCTCTCTCTCTCTTCCAGGGTATTTGAAAATGAGATGTGCTCCCCCACATGGTGCATCAGCAGATTGAGAAACTTCTGGAGTCTGTGACACCCACACTGTATCCCCTGTGGGTCTCTAAAAAGTCCTTGTATATGTAATGCTACACATACCTTGGTTTCCATTGGGATGGGTTATCTACATTTTCCACTGGCCAACATGTGACGATGGCATATATTCCCTACTTGCTCTTTACTGTCTTTGTCCACCATGTAGCACTCTGTTATTTCTATATTATGAAGTTCATGGTAGGTCCAAAGTGGTCTGAACACCCTATGCTTTCTAGGCCGACGTCTGGCAGCAGCAGCAACTTGTATTATAGCCTGTTGCACATACAGATTTATTTCTAGGCCGACGTCTGGCAGCAGCAGCAACTTGTATTATAGCCTGTTGCACATACAGATTTATAATGGCTGCAGCAACCCCTAACATTTTTAAAATTTCCTTGTGGCTGTATTCTAGCATGTCTTAGAATTCAAGGCTAAAGTGAGCACGACACATAGGCACTCATTCTCTCTGTTCCTGAATGGCTCAACCATGATTATTTGTATAATTAGCATGTAGTTCAGCTCTTTATTTTCTCATTAGCACATTTGGCCACTAACTCTTGTTTTGCTGCTGGGTGCAAAGTGTAGTGCTATTTGCTGAATTATAAACAGCTGATACATCGTACAAATTCAATTAATGTGATTTGTAGGCATTCATGAATCCTGACCTGTGTGTTTGTGCACACTCTCAGCATACCTCTTCACTAACATCTATGCTTATAATGAGTACAACTAAAATGTAACTTTTTAATTAAGTCCAAACATAGTTTAAATATTCTCCCTGGTGCTCTGCCCGGCTTTGTATTTAAGCCTCTCCCCCACACATACACACCGCTGCTGTTGCCTCTTATAGCTCATGGGCTGCCGCAATCATTGACTCATGCATACATGAGCGTTTCACACTTCTTCTGTAAAATAATCCTGGCTATATTGACTGATTAGTTAACATAGGAGGTTAATGCTGCTGCTGCTTTCTGTACCAGGGGTGCAGAGCTCAAAGCCTTCTACTTTATATATTAAAAAAAACACTTGGGTAATATCTCAGTTATCCCTGGTGTGTAGTGATGGTGCAGAGAACTGCTATCTTCTGTGTGAGGTGACATGGTACAGAGTTTGAATCTTTTTAAGGCATATTACCTGGTTTCTGGTGTTCTCCTCCAACACGCGCGTGCACACACACACACACACACACACACACACACACACACGCGCACACGCGCACGTGCACACGCGCACACGTGCACACCCTCACACACACACACGCACACACGCACACACGCACACACGCACACGCGCACGCGCACACGCACACACTCACACACACACACACACACACACACACACACACACACACACACACACACACACACACACACACACACACACACACACACACACACACACACACACACACACACACACACACACACACACAGCCCCCACTTCCACCCAACTCTACCTATCTGCTGAATTCCCTGGCACTTAGCTTAACCATAATGAGTGAACTTAATCTTTTGGTTGTATTCATTAATATGAGTGGCAGTAAGCAGTCATATCACTTTACAAAGATGGGTAATTCTTTGAATTGCTCAGCTGCGTAAATACGTTACTGCAAGCATTTCATTGGGAGGACCATATTGCTAATTAGCATATACCTATTTCCCAGAATGCCTCATTAGCATTTAGTGCAGCTGTAGAGACAGCCCACTGTGGTACTGCATATCATCATACTAAAGCACCATGGTAGGGTTGTCTCTGCATCTGAAATGGTTATTACAAGGTATAAATCCAGTGTATACCTCACTATAACCTTTCTGAATCAGTCCCACCATCTTGTGTACAGTTGCTAGCATTGATCCCAAGGTTATGTTTTAAGATTTAGTAAGGTCACAATCTGAATATTGTACTTCCCTTTCCTCCTATTTTAATGGTGACATTCAAAGTATGGAACAGTTACAATTATTTTTCACAAGGAAAATGACCATGGTCATTTGTCTTAGTTATCTAAAATGCCTTACAAGAATCAGTTTATACTTTATTTTATACTATATTTTTATTATAGGTTGACTGGGTGCACTTAATTTAGGTTGTAAGCAAGATTACATTCTTTAGTGAGATCACTATTCACTGGACATACTCATAACACAATGAGCAATAGTTATTTCCTTGTACTTTAAAATATCTCTTTTTGTCTAAATAACTGATTTTATTTTTCTGCAGTGTGATCCTTTTTTTCCTGGAATAACACTCTTATAGGTGTGTGATACTTAAATATACTTTAGAATTTGACAGTAAGTTCAATGCTTTGTATTCAAATAAAAAATGTAAACCAATTTTACAAGGATGCTGATTCCCTGATAGCATCTGTTGAAGTTTTGTACCTGTAAATGTAGAACACTGAACACTGAATCATGAATGCTGAAGGCATTGGTTTTATTTATTTATTTGTTTGTTTTATTTAGTAAGATTGGTCCAGCTGGAGTATTTTTTCAGCAATGGTACTTATTTTATTTATTTATCGATTTGACATTTGTTGATTGGGATAGTTCAACTGAGCAAAAGTCCTTTTTCAGCGGAGGCCCAGGGAGAAAAGATCCACACTACAAGCAGGAAAAATTACAAGACTGAAGTAGAATACAGTAAAAAATATACAATAAGACAAATTAAACTAATGTCCATGAAAGCTCCACAGTACAATAAAGCAAGAAAAATTGTAAGATTGAAGTAACATACAGTAAAAAATATACAATAAAACAATTAAGTGAATGTCCATAACATAAGTAAAGATAAACAGCAAAAGAGACATTTAATGTGGGCAGTAGGTTTAAAATTAGGTAATTTCTAAACACTGACAAAAATCATATTGGGTTGTCATGATAGGACAACTATACAATTCAAAGTAGTTAGTTTTGTGAGTTACAGTAGTAGGGAGGAATAGAGGGGATAGTGGAGGAGAAAAGGGATGGGCTCAAGTGGGATGATTACAGTGACAGGTCCAGGTGCCTGTTAAGGTACCTTTTGAGAGTATTCTTAAATTTGTGGATGTGGGTAACATTTCTGAGGATCATGGGAAGCTTGTTCCAGGAAAGAGCAGGAAAGAAGCTGCAGACATTCTGTCCTACAGATTTTTTAGGTTTATGAATCTGTAAGATACATTGGTCTGAGCTTCTGAGAGATCGAGGAAGCTTATAAAGGAAGGAAGACAAGTGAGGAGATGCTTGGGCAGGAGGAGGGCTTGTTCAGGATAGAATGTATAACGAGAAGTTGAGTAAATAAGAGTTGGTTAGGAAACTCTAGCCAGCTGAGTGTCCAGAGAGCATGACAGTTGTGTGATCTGGAGAGCAGATTAGCTGCAAATCTAGCAACTTTGTTGTAGGTGGTTTTGAGTTTGGAAATTAGTGAGAACTGTAGGTTGGTTAGACTTTGGGAGCTGTAGTAGAGGTTAGGGAGAAGGTATGCTTGGGCAAGTGAGAACCTGGAGTTAAGTTTGAGGAACCTTTTGTTTCTATACAGTAGGCCAAGCTTTTGGTGGGGCTTTTTGGTACAGTGAAGTACATGAAGGCCAAATTTAAGTTGTTTGTCTATTATTGCTCCAAGGAGCTTAGTGTGGGTTTCAGCAGTGATAGTGATGTTGTTAAAGGAAGAGATGGTGAATGAGGGTTTAAGATGATAAAGAGATTTTAGGAGTAAGAGAAGAAGCTTTATCTTTTTAGGGTTAAGTATGAGTTGGTTGTTAGTCAGCCATATTTCAGTGAGGTTGAAAGATGTTTGTGTCAGGGTTAGCAGGTCAGAGGGTTTGTCAGCAATAGAGATGACTGTGGAGTCAGTTGCGTACTGTATGAGGGATGAGTGAGGGCAGGATGTGTGAAGATGGTTAGTAAAGATGTTAAAAAGGAGGGGCCTAAAACTGAGCCTTGAGGGATGCACATTTTGATGGGGAAAAATGTGAGCCATTTTTTGGGATTTTTGACTGTCTGTCTATGAGGTGGCTGTTGAACCAGGAGATAATAGCTGAAGAGAGGTTGAGTTGAGACAGTTTGTAGAGGAGGATGTAGTGAGAAACAGTGTCACATTCTTTGGAGAGATCTAAGAAGAGGCAGAACACTAGTTTGTTATTGTCTCTGGCTAGGGAGATGGAGTTTGTAAAGGAAATGAGAACAGCAGTGGTGCTGTGGTGGGAGAAGAAGCCATACTGCTGGGTAGGGGTAATCTCAGAAAACAGATACACAATTAATTAAATAATAAAAGCAAAAGATGCACTCAGTATATATGATTTACACATATATTAGATGTATGCATTATATATGATTTGCATGTGCAGAAAGATATTTCTCTCTTTTACTAAGGATTTACCTACTGCATGATATCTTTTGACAAGGTATACATATGATTGGGAGAACTAACTTTGAATACACCTGCATCAAGAGATCTGGGTAAGTTACTTTTTAATTCATTTATAAAGGACATACTTTTGGTTACTTCTGTTGTGCTAGTGGGTAGTAAGTTCCAGTGATGAAGCCCAAACAGTGAAAGCTTGGGTGGTACTTGTGATGAGGTGCACAGAGAGTACAGTGTGAGAAGGAGGACTTAAAGCAAACACTGAGGGTACCTTGTGAGAACAAGGACTTACAGCAAACACTGAGGGTGAATTGTGAGAAGGAGGACTTAAAGAAAACACTGAGGGTACATTATGATAAAAAGGACTAAGATAAAACACACAAGGGTACATTGTGACAAGGAGGACTTAAAGCAAATACTGAGGGTACATTTTGAGAACAAGGGCTTACAGCAAACACTGGGTGTATGTTGTGAGAAGGAGGACTTAAAGCAACCACTGAGGGTACATTGTGAGAACAAGGACTTACAGCAAACAGGGCTGAAAGTTGTGGGATAGACAGAATGAAATGATGTATAGGAAGATATAAATAAGTTTAGAAATAAGAAGTCCGAAGTCTTGTTTAGATAAGACTGTAGTGGGGAAGAAATCCACCATCTTTGTTCAAAGCAGGAAAACAAACGAATAAGATGACAAATGTAACTTAGTAGGGCATGTGGTGAAGGGAGCTGTTAGTGTGGCTAAAAGTGAGGGCAAGCAGATACAACGCAACTCCATGTATCAAGTCCTAGTGTTCAGTGATGGCTGTAATATCTGCAGATAAGCATTTGGGGATCCTTTTTCCTGTTTTGGTATTGATATGTTCTATGTCAGAGTGAAATTTTATTTGCTGATGGGGGGGGGGGGGTGTTAGCTAGATACCTACATATTTTTCTATTTTTAGGTTTGCAATATATTTTATAAATAGACCATAAAAGCCTAATCATGGAGTTAAGTATCAAAGCATATGGTTATGGAGCTATTTACTTTATTCATACCTCTCAATTGTATAGATTTTCACAGAATGTCCATATTTTTGCCTCATATTTTTGGTCCGTTTTTCATAAAATTGTGTTTTTCTGGTAAATTAGTGGCAACTCATTAAAGATTGAAGTTTGAAAATAATGACAGACATTTGACTTTCATACTTCATTCCCTTCAGAAAATACACAGTAATGCAAAACCTGTTATTCTATCAACTTTCTAAGTTTGTAAGATCAATATTTAAAAATTGTCCCTATTTTTGAGCCTTTGTCCCACTTTTATGTATGGCATTATCCAGATTTTCTGCTCTAAGAGATTGAGAGGTATGTTTATGATGTCTTCAAGATGATATAATGAATGCTAAGACTATATTTGATTTAACAAAAAAAAGAATGTGTTAACATCTGAATCATCTCTGAGGATAATGAAGTCATCTGCACCTAGGATTTTGTTAATAGGCTGAAGATCATGAGAGAAGCAATAAATAAGATGAAAAATAGAAACTTAGTGAGGGACCATTTTCATATACCCATTGTAATATCAGTCAGGAGGTGCAGTTGTTTTTATCAATTCCCTTACAGATTGTAATTGAATGTAGCTAGAGAACCAGATGAAAGAAAAGTCAAGTCAAAAGGATGGAAGGATACATATGTAAGTTAGACCCTTTATCAATAGTTTTAGATAAGTTCACAGGAAGGAGCAGTATTCAGAAGTCCCTGTATAAACGCTTGCAGATTTTTGTTGGTGAACATTTAGAGGACAACACTGGTGATATAGTGGGACATAAAACAATGCTGATGGTCACACAATAATCTATACCTGTAGAGATGGTCAACGAGTTGTTTTGAAATGATGCATTCAAGAATATTAGCAAAAAAGAAGGAGGGAGAAATAGAGAAAGTGGTTCGGAAAACAGAAAAAGAAAGGAAGTTGCTGTATTTGGGATATGGAAAGAATGGATAACACTTTTGAAAAATCATGATGGATGAATGTAGATAAAGATAGATTGAAGACTGAGAGTTGTAGGTACTACTGATTTTAAAACGTGTGGGTACAGATCATGAAAATTTAACAACAGTTTGATGCATTGCATGTGATGGTTTTGTATATAAAGGATGATGAGTGAGAGAAAGTTAATATGACATAGCAAGTTAAAATATTTAGTGGAAGAGGTAATAATAAAGTGAAGCATAAATGAATTCATTATACTGTACAGATTAAAACACTTAACACCAGTAAGTTGCAGAGTGATGCTGATAGGCTGTTTTACTATATCAATAAGAAAATGAAAGTGTTTCCACAATTTCATAGGATAACCAATGAGGATGGTCAAGTTGCTTTGAAGTATAATATCTTGAGGATTTAAGTTCCTATTTGTAGTTGTTCCTTTAGTCACTGTACTCTAAATGTGAATCCGTGTTTCCTGGAGTGTTGAAACACTTAGGCACCAGATCTTTGTGCATTTAGACCATGAAGCAGTATGTGAGCCATTTGTCTGGGCCACAAATATACTGTTCTGCATAGGAGATGGAAATGAGTCTTGAACAGGAGGATGAGAACTGAGCAGATAGTGGAGTGCTTGGTCAGGATAGTCTGCGTGAGTGTGTGCACATGTGTGCCTGTGTGTGTGTGTGTGTGTGTGTGTGTGTGTGTGTGTGTGTGTGTGTGTGTGTGTGTGTGTGTGTGTTTGTGTTTTACTGAAAAGTGACAGAGAAAGAGAGAGGGAGGTTAATGGGGTTAGGTGTAAATGTTCTGGGACAAATAGCACAAATATTCAAAATCACACTTTCAAGGAGGAGAGGACAGATAAGAGAGTGGTGGTCTCTGTTAAACTATGGTGGATGCAAAAATGTTATGCTTAGTCAAGAATTGACATATAATCTTATCAGTGACAGAACTAAATTGTGTGGGCAGACATGTATGTGTAGTAAAGCTGCGGATTAGTAATACCAAGAAAAGCAGAGGAGGTTATTAGCTTGTTAAGACTGAAATTTACCAAGGCTAATAGCATGGTTCTTACTGATATGTGTCAAATCTTTTCTAGGAAGTACACAAATGTGCTAGGAGTTGTAGGGGCTTGGGCACATGCTGCAGTAAATCTATTTTTTCTGTGTCTAGAATCCAGTATTTTTTCAACCAGCTGAGATTAGTATTCTGTTTTTAGGGTAAAATGGTAGGGGATCTGGATGAAAAGAAAGGTTCTTCCCCTTAAACATCTAACCTTGTTTGTTATTTTTAAAAATATGGTGCAGTGAAGAAAGTGTGCAAACAACAGGAAATTAACCAGAAGGCAAAATTCAGAAATGGCAAATATGTTTATTCTGTTTTAGATGAACCATGCTTTTTACGTCTGCTATGTTTATTTTTAACATTCTCATCACTAGGATGGTTTACTTTCTTCTCAGTGTACTGACAAAAATGTAATGGGGAGAAAGAAGCACCATAGCTTAAAAGTGTTAGTTGGGGTCTAGAATTAGGTTCCACATCATGCATGTCATGGAAGGAATAAAGAAATAATGAGACATGGATCCAATAAATCACTCCAGGAAGCCAAAGACAATTGTGTATGCATTGTGCCTTTATTTCTTGTACATCAGAGGGAGAAAACATCATGATCTCCATGCCATCAAGGTGAAGAAAAAAAGCAAAGAATGCGTAGTGAATCATGAAGGTGAAGGATAAGGTGAAAATAAGTGAATGGTGGATGAAAATTAGATGCGTAATACATATGTATTGGTTGAAACAGACAAATAGGAAAATAAATATCCCTGGATTCAGCAAGCCCTGCACGGCGTGTGGGAATAGTGCAGGAGCTCCTGCAGGCAATATGGCCACCATGCAATCTAGGAATAAGCTCCAGGGACTAGCATGAGTGCTCCTGCACGGACACAGCTCCTGTATGCAAACTACCCCATTTTCAGGTGAAAACCATGCAAATTAGGTGAATTTGTGATCCAGCAAGCTGTCAGAAGGCCATGCAGGACACGTGTAGTGTGCAGAAATGTACTCGGTTAGTAATTGAGTAAATTTCCACACACTACAAAACTGAGCCAAGACAGCTCCAAATAAAGTGTGTATAGCATGTATAAAGCATACCAATGGCCAAATATATGTCCATTGGCATGGAAAACAGTTGGCAAAAAAAAAAAACTTTTATTTTTTTTTAGCCAGTTTCGGCTGTTTAAGTGTAGGGCAGCGGCGCGCAAACAGGATCTGGCCGAAAAAAAAACTGAAATAAGCATTCTAACCAAAATCCCAATTTTGCCATTATACTCAATGGCAGGCAGAAGACAACATGGCCAGTGAATAGTGGTTGCTAATGGGGAAGGCTCAGTGTGGGACCTGTAACTATGCATTAGCAGGCAATCCTATGCAAATGAGGGAAATGATACTGAATCCCAGATTTTCCCTCAATACTAGCCAGCACCCAACAGTGTAAGTGCAGGAATAGCATGGTTCAAACCTAAGAGTTAGCTGACATCATGGGGGGGGGGTATTAGGCATACTGTAAACTTATTGTAGCCTTTTGGCTCAGGTTTGCCCTTAGTTTAGCAGAGCTAAGCAAGGGTGTGTGTCTGCGGCTGCCTAGCACTCTTTACATTGCCTAAGCAGGTGTGCATGCCACACACCAGGTTTTAAAGAAAAAAAAAAAGTAAACCAGGAAATAGCAGCTCTGTGCACATTTGAGCACTGTGTTTGTGCGGCGCGCCTCCGTGCTTAAACAGGAAGGCAATGGGAAGGGAAAACAGCAGTAGGAAGGTAATCTAGGAGAGCTAACATAGCTGGCAGGTGAAATGTATCAGAATCAGCCAATTACACAGGCAGCAGCCCAGCCCAACCCAGCACACTACTATAAACTATGCAAACACATTTCCCTCTGTTTTTTCCTACATACTCTACACCACCGGTGTACACAAACGGGGAAATTTTAACAAACAAAAGCAACAAAATGATAGGGGCTGCAGCAGCTATCATACATCAACATGTGGAAGAGGCTGAGGGTGGTGAGGATGAGAATGCTGTCGACCAACCCACAGTGAGAAGACGGAGAAGAGTGTACAGACCCAGGGCAACCTACCAGGGGCTACGTGAGCTGGAGATAGTGGAGCACTATAGGGTGGACAGGGACCTCCTACAGCAAATTGTTGAGCTGTGCCGGCCACACCTGACACACAGAACTAACAGAGGGGAACCCATCCCAGTGGATATCAAGGTATGTGTAGGCCTAAGAATACTAGCCACAGGTACCTTCCAAAGGCCAACTGGGGATATCATGGGGATCTCACAGGCATCGGCATCCAGGGTACTCCACCAGTTCCTGGATGCTATGTCAGCACATGCCGGTTAGCACATATATTTCCCCAACACCAGTGAGGCGTTGGCCAGCAATATGCATCTCTTCCACCAAATAGCAGAATACCCTGAGGTAGTGGGTGCTATAGAATGCACGCACAAACACTTCAAAGCACCACCCGGTGAGCAAGGTAGGGTCTACATCAAAGCAAGGGCTTCCCCTCCATCAACAGGCAGGTTGTGTGCGATGCCCAGGGCATTATAATGAATGTGTGTGCTGGCTGCCCTGGAAGCTATCATGACTCCCACATCTGGCATCTGACACAGCTGTACCAGAGATTTCCAATGGGGACATCCCTTACGGTCACCTAGTGGGGGATGCTGGTTATGCAGTGGAGCCATGGCTGATGACACCCATCAGAAATGCACACACACCCGAACAAGAACTCCATAATGAGGCACACGCACAGACCAGAATAATAATAGAGCATGTGTTTGGGATGATCAAGTCACGGTTCTGGTGCCTGGACATATCCGGTGGAGCCTTGCAGTACTCATCAGCTACATGTACCCAAATTGTCATCGTACGTGTCATGCTACACAATATAAAACTGCGGAAACAGCTGCAGCAGGAACAGCATGGGGCGGGCCACACAGTCCCCCACCATTGCCAAGGCCTGCACAGGCACAGAGTAGCTTGGAGGAGGAACAACCTGAGCCTGCCCCTGTAGGCAGAAGGAGGCGTGCCCAGTATGCCCTAGCCTTGACAAAGAGGCAATGCATAGCACATACACTGACACAGTAGGGACCCAGGTAATGACACCTCTCTCTGACTCACACATACAGTAAAAGGGATGCCAGACATGATACTACCTGCACTTAACCATGTATAGGGAGTGTACAATGTGCATCTGATATAGTCAGTCCTCCAGCACCATCCTCAATACTAGCACAGCCAAAAGGTAAATCACTCTTCCTACCAATTGCCGAATGGAGGAATATGTGTTGTTACTTGTATCTATGGCATGGATGTCAGCATGCAAGGGAATTGGGTGGCTGAATTGGATGCCAGCAGATAGTAGACACCTATAGTGGCAGTATGAGATCTGTAACAAATACTGGTGTCATCACAGTAGCCAGTACTAGACAAGGTGACAAAACCCACTGCAGGAAATGTGCAGGGCCATGTTTGTGTCCATATGACACACACACATGCCTGTCAGGGAGGCTCACATACCCAACAACAATCTCAGCCAGCAGGACAGGTGTAGACAAACACAAACAAAGGCTGTGCTAAGTCTCCAGGCCTACACAGACAGACTACAACAGATCAGGCAGTGGGATGTTAGTTCTGAAGGGTAAGAAGTCAAAAACCAAAATGTAGGTCAATCAAACCTAAGACCTGTAGTACACTGATATGCCTCTAGTCAGCATGATAGGTTAGAATACAGAATGAAATGGAGTACCTGCCATACCAGTACAGTCATAGCAAATGTGTACAAGTGTCAGGTGTGCCCCCCCCAATCCTATGTAGAAATGTAGTAGCAGTCCGTTGTGCCCCCCAGTCCTATGTAGAAATGTAGTAACAGTCAGGTGTGCCCCCCACCCACATTCCAATCAAACCCTTAGAAAAGCGAACAATGATTTATCGACCCCATGCAAGCAAAAGCTTACAAACTCAAATGCTTGGAAAAAAATCACTTTTCCAAAAAAAAAAAAAAAAACACTTAAAACATAACATAAAGTGGGGGGCTTTTCCCCCCACATCCCACACAACTTAAATATACCAACTCCGAGATCGCACTAAAGTGACAAAAATGGCAAAGTAATGGATGCAGCCAAGCGATTTCTTTCCCAGGGAAAGAATTTACTTATATGCCGCTTCGTCATTTTGCCTTTTTGTCTTTTCAAGTTCGGCCAAGACGTATTCGAAAGAATGCGTCTTCGGTCATCTAATAGGAAACCCCCCCATTCCAATGTAGACATGAAGGAACAGTCAGGTGTGCCCCCCCCCCAGTCCAATGTAGAAATGTAGTAACAGTTAGGTGTGCCCCCCCCAATCCTATGTAGAACTGTAGTAACAGTCAGGTGTGCCCCACCCCCCCAATCCTATGCAGAAATGTAGTAACATGTATGTGTAGGTATAATAACAGTGGAGCACAGATTACCTGAGCTGGCCAAGGTAGCAGGATAGATTGTAGCATGTGTACAATATGCAGGTCTGCGTGTGTTAGGTTGGTGTGTGTTGTATATTGTGTGAGAGTGGTCACTATGTATGCATGGTGATGTTTGTCCTGGTGGCCATTGCCCAGTACTGCTGATGACAGGGCCAAGTTCTCACAACTGCAGTGCCAAACACAATGCTTCCCAGTATAACACATTCCAGTATTAAGCCATAGTAAATGTTTAGAAGTAATACGTGTCACCATCTGAAAGATGGACATGGCATGAATGTCAGCCCAGGTATACAAGCAGTACACAGGGGGAAGTACCTCAGACAGACAGTGTATTATATGTAACTGTCAAATGGACACACTCTTGGAATTGTACATACAGGTTTGCAGCACATTATCTGGGCTTGTAGTAGGGAATACCGATGTCATCTGGCCAAACACTGGCAGACCAAAAAGGTCATAGGAATGATGTATTGAGAAACAGCTGATGTCCCTGCACAAGCCAGCATAAGCGGAAACCCCATGCATATCTGTGAGTCAGATGCAAGTAGTGTCCATAGCACACATGCACCCAGCTCACCCCACCACCACCCACAAGTACCTCTCCGGGCTTATCCCTGCTGTTGGGAATGAGTACAATATGACCCCCACCTGTGTATGGCAATAGCAAAAGAATGCAGCATGCAGAGCAGGTGTCCCATGCAGGTGTGTCCCTAGCTGTAAGCAGCACCCTGCCAGCATCCACACCACTGGATCAATACTGACAGAAGAATTGGCATGAACACCTTGCACACCTACTCTGTCACCCCAGGGGAATATAGTGTATCGCAGTCTGGGACTGTAGGACTGGCAGAATGCAATGGCCTGCTACAGCTGGCCTACATTACTATCAAATGGCCTACAGTCCTCTGCCAAAGGCATGTGTCACACCCATACTGCCATTGTATGTTATGTCATGGACACACAAATAACAACATAACACAGTCCACAGAACCCAAATGCAAGGCCATGTGGATAAATCTCAGTAACATGTCCACCATGTCCTACTGCATGAACTGTGGACCAACATCAAATTACTGCTAAGATGAGGTGATAACTATAGGGAACATATCAGATAATGTTTGCATAATGTTTGAAAGAGGATAGAATAATAGAGGGGTAGGGGGTGGGAGCATAGGTGGCATGGAGAGTGTGAAGTCTGAAACTCAGCTGTGTGCACATACTATCCTTGGCTGAAAACACAAGAATGGGTGGCTAAAAACCTGCTCATAATCCACAATGTGTAGAGGTAATGTCGAGAATTATGACCCCTGCCTCTGAGTAATCTGTGTGAATCTGTACAGTTGTGAGGTATGGCCACAGCAGGATATGGCCATACTGTCAGGTCGATGGATGTACAAGCATGGGATCCTCTGCCACCACTGTACCAAGGTGCTGAACCATTTACACAGACCCAGCAGCAAGTGTCTGAAGCGTCCTCACCAAAATGGCATGATTGTGCAAGAATATGTAGGCTGTTGACCACAATACTGGACACAGCTGCATTCACCCTGTGTTCCCCAGGACATCACTGCAAGCAAATATGTCTACCTGACAGTACTTGATGACATAAAACATCACTGTGTATAACAGTACATATGTCTGAATATCTCTGCTAACACCAGGACCATGTAGCAGAAAAAGCACAGACACAATTACTTACAGTAACCCACTATCCTTTGCCCATTTTGACACCATATTGCCAACTGATCTGCAGATATCATGCAGAAACAGTTTGCAAGCTGTAGGTGTAGAACACAAAAGTCTGCACTGGATATCTACCTGGAATGGATTCACACATTCAGTACAGAAGGTCATACTAGCATGCTCCCACACTTAGAGAAATGAAGGCCATGTCAGACAACAAAATACTGAAAACTCATACTGGGCATGTCTGGCAACAACAGTGGACCGTAGATATCTGACAGTCGCAAATGTTAGTACATACACTCCTCAGTATACACCGGTCATGCTTTGCACACACATTGGATAGGAATACACACATATATCCAAGGACAACACACTATAATAGGCCAAAAGTACACATACATAGATGTGTGGAAGAGAGTGACAGTGGCAAAGAGCCTTCCAGCATGAGGCCTGTCCCACCCAGCACACATCCAATTGGCTAAAACCACATGACGTGCAAATGTCAATCATGTAGACATTTGCCTCTAGAATCCCTCAGCATTATAGTGTTTGTGGTGGTAGTGCTAATCATGCAACATGACTGTACAAGTCAGTAGTCATCTAGCAGTTATATACATGTACCTGTGGAATATAAACCTGTGTGCACCTTAATGTGGTGTGTCTGCCCCTGGAGGAATGGGTTATTGCCCATGTACACACACTGCACTCCCCATTGCTCTACTGTGACAAGGCTGCTGATATCATCACCTTGAAATACACCTTTGGGAAAATAGTAGCCCAGTCATCTCCGTGGTGCATCCTATAACTGCGGAATGCTGTAGTGTGATGTACTAGTTAGGTAGGAGTTTTAATCCCTGACGTGGCAGCTGTGTGTGTTTGTCTGTGTAGGGATCAATGCTTTTTAGGCCAGTCACACTCACTACAATTTCAAATGCCCTACTTTGGCATGCCTGCTGATGCCATTCACTGTGAAATACACCTTTGGAGAAGGAGTAGCCCAGTAATCTCCATGGTGCATCATATAACTGCGTAATGTGGTAGTGTGATGTACTATTTAGGTAGGAGTTCTAATCCCTGACGTGGCAACTGTGTGTGTTTGTCTGTGTAGGGATCAATGCTTTTTAGGCCAGTCACACTCACTACAATTTCAAATGCCCTTTTTTGGCAAGCCTGCTGATGTCATTCACTTTGAAATATACCTTTGGGGAAAGAATAGCCCCATAATCTCCATGGCACATCCTATAACTGCGTAATGGTGTATTGTGATAAACGAGTTAGGTAGGACTTCTATTCCCAGACATGGCAAGTGTGGATATTTGTGTTTGTTTGTCTGTGCAGGGAGCAATGCTTTTGAGGCCATTCACAGTCACTACAACCTCCAGTGCAGTTCACTGGCAAGCCTGCTGATGTCATTCACTTTGAAATACACCTCTGGGGAAGAAGTAGCCTTGTAATCACCATGGAATGTCCTATAACTGCAAAATGCTGTAGTGTGATAAACTAGTTAGGTAAGAGTTCTATTCCCAGACATGGCAAGTGTGTGTATTTGTTTGTCTTTGTAGGGAGCAATGCTTTTGAGGCCATTCATAGTCACTACAACATTCAGTGCCCTTCTTTGGCAAGCCTGCTGATGTCATTCACTTTGAAATACACTTTTGAGGAAGCAGTAGCCCAGTAATCTCAGTGGCGTGTCCTATAACTGCATAATGCTGTAGAATGATAAACTAGTTAGGTAGCAGTTCTGTTCCCAGACATGGCAAGTGTGGATGTTTGTGTGTGTGTTTGTTTGTCTGTGTAGGAAACAATGCTTTTGAGGCCATTCACAGTCACTACAACCTCCAGTGCCCTTCTTTGGCAAGCCTGCTGATGTCATTCACTTTGAAATACACCTTTAAGGAAGGCTTAGCCCAGTAATCTCCATGGTGCATCCTATAACTGTGTAATGCTGTAGTGTGATAAACTAGTTTGGTAGGAGTTCTATGCCCAGACCTGGCTACTTTGAAACTCTGTGTGTGTGTGTAGGGATCAATTTTTTTTGGCCACTCACAGTCACTATGCACACCTACAAATGGAGAAAATTGATAACTGTGCAGTAACAGAGACCTGATCCAAGCCTCCACAGAGCACCCCTGCAATACCAGGTACAGCTCTCACCACACCTGTTGGCCACCAAACCAGGACCAAAGCAATAAAGGTGGAGGAGTGTCTATATTCACCAAGGATATTCACACCAGCAGGCTACATGCCCAACAGAATGTGTCTGAAATACCCCCGGTGCAACTAACAGTAGGTTAGACTGCATTCAAACATTGTATAGCTTACTACCAATCCCCCACCATGCCCCACGATACCCACTACAGCCTTTGAAATATACTGTGAAATATTACGATACAAGCAAACACCCTAATACTGGGTGGGTTACACTACCCTGCCATTAACTGGGAAAACTACTTGTGTACCAACACATGTACCCAATGGTTCTTGGAAGACATAATTCCCAATGCTCTGGATCAAGTAATCCATAGTCCCACCAGGGGCTCAAATATCCTAGACCTGGTCATTACCAACATGGGACATCAATACTCCACACCTATGGTCACCCCATTGGTGGTCAGCTATGCCCATAAGCTAATCACCCTAAACATTAACATCCCTCCCCCACACCCTAGTAAGGAAACCTGCATAACACACATCTCCAAAGGCAATGTCAAGCTACACATGTCAGACGTGACTAATATCAAGACACCCATGCAGAAGTGAACTGAAAGGACAACTGCTGAATCATACATGAAGGCACTGTACGAGTAGATCCACTCATGCATGAATCGTGCCATCCAATATTGAACCAAATGCTCCCCATCCAAGAAAAGGATGCCAGTGTGGTGGCCCCCTGCCATAAACGTAATGTACAACAAAAGGAGGAACCTCTTGCAGAAATGGAGGACTTGCCAGGATGCAAAATACTCCCTTACCAGCTACAGTAAGAGGCAAAGACCCCTCATAACATCCACTAAATCTAGTTACAAACATAATATAGCCACAGATGCCAAAGACAACTGCAAGCCATTCCATAGTTATGTGAAGAATCTAAATGGCAATACTCAGAACTGCTGCGAGCTACAACAGGATGATACTAAATCTACTCCACCCAGGGATATTGCCAATAGCCTGGCAGATTGATTTATTGCCAACTGCATCCCCTTCCAATCCCCAAATGGCCCATCTCAACACAGATAGATTTCCATATGCCGGTAATGGCCACATAGGTAAAAAAACACACTCTAGAGAGCTATGATAACAACAGCCATGGGACCAGTCAACATCCCGGGCTGTGTACTACATGATCTACAAACTGCACTTGCATCTCACCTACATGCCATGTCTAAGGCTTTCTGCCCAGTGTGTGGTCCACAGCTACAGTTATCCCAGTCCACAAGTGGGGATCCACCTTGGATTCTGGGAACTACAGCCTCGGCAGTATGACGTGCCTGCTCTGCAAGGCCTTGGAATGTATTATCATGGAAAGTAAAACAAAGGCATTGGCAAACTGCAAACACTGGACCCTAACCAGGTTTGGTTTGTGAAGGGCCAATCATGTCACCTCAACCTGAATGACAACTGTGAATCCATCTCCAGAGCCGTGGATGAGGGTAAGATGGTTCACACAGCCTATTTGGAACTCACCAAGCCCTTCTACACCATCCCCAATCTGAAATCATAGCTAAATGTATCAAGCTGGCCATTGTTCCCAATGCCACCTGATGAGCTGCCAACTGCTGTACTGACACAACCCACACTGCAAATGTAGGTGAGACCAACCCGAGCCCCAGACAAGTGACAGCTGGAGTACCTTAGGGTTCAGTCCTGGCACTGCCCTTGTTCGGCATCTACTGCTCTGAAGTACGGTCCAACAGTAAGAGACACCAGAAAACAAAGGTTGCAGATGACTGCACACTGGGAGCCAATATTGATTCCCCACATGATGTGGATATTCTACAGAAGGGCCTTACAGAAAGACATGCTTGGTGCCTGAGCCACGGCCTCAAGATCAATCCCAAGAAATATATAGTTATCCCCATTGGGAAGGGACATGTACCTGTGAAGTACCACATAGGTGGCAGTACATTAAACACCTAAAATGTGATAACAGACTTAGGGACACAGGTGGACAGTGGTCTCACCTTTGATAACCACATTGCCACAACAGTCAGGAAACCCACCTATGTGGCACACCTCCCACTAAGGGCTTTACATCCAGGAAAGGGAGCCCATTGTCCCACTGTAGGAATCTCTCAGTAAACCCAGTACAGACTACAATGGCCTGTTACGTATGTACCTCACAAGACGTCTGCAACAAGTAGAGAGGCTGCAGACATACCTCACAAAATGACCACAGGTCTAAACCAGATTCCCTATGCTGACCGTCTGAAAATCATCCAGCTATACTATGCCATGTATTGTGTTCTCAGAGGCGATCTCTGCTTAACATACCATGCCATGTCAAACACACAGCTGTTGGACATGCTACACTCAGAGAATTCCAAACCATCACAGGCACATGCTCCAGGGATCCAAATCCTGTCAGCACAATGAACAATACATGCAGGAGGGATGTGTTCCTGACCCAGAGACTCCCCAGACTCTGGAATAGACTGCCCATACATGTCAAGCAGAGTGCCTCTTTGGCCATCTTCAAAAGGAACCTGGATGATTGGATGTGAGATAGGACATTTACCTCGGGGATTATGTCAGCCACCCTGCTAGACAGGGGTGCAGGGAAGTATATATTGTGGGAAGTCATTGCCAGATAATTGTCATGTCTAGGCATGTATAGGCCCTAGGGCCAATAGCCTAGTATCAATGTATGACCCTATGAACCTATGAACTGCACTTTCCATTGCCCAACCATGGCAAGGTTGCCAATGTCTTTCCCTTTGAAATACACCTTTGGGGAAGGCATAGTCTAGTAATCTCCATGGCGCGTCCTATAACTGCGTAATAATGTATTATGATATAGTAATTAGATAGGGGTTCTGTTCCCCAAAATGGCAAGTGTGGATGTTTGTGTGTGTGTTTGTTTGTCTGTGTAGAGAACAATGCTGTTGAGGCCATTCACATTCACTACAATATCCATTGCTCTTCTTTGGTGACCCTGCTGATGTTATTCACATTGAAATACATCTTAGGGTAAGGAATAGCCCAGTAATTTCTGTGGCGCATGCTATAACTGCATAATGCTGTAGTGTGATGTATTAGTTAGGTAGGAATTCCAATCCCAGACATGGCAACTGTGAGACTTGGTGTGTGTGTGTGTGTGTGTGTGTGTGTGTGTGTGTGTGTGTGTGTGTGTGTGTGTGTGTGTGTGTGTGTGTGTGTTTGTGTCTGTGTTTGTCATTCATATCCTGTGTGGAGGTGGCTGTGCTTGTGTAACAAATGGACTCATTGTGTACAGGTTTTGCAAATTTCTTATATGGTGGACCTATTATATGTCAAAATGTCCACCTTACAAGGATAACAGCTGTCAAACAGCAGAGAGGCTGGGGTTGACAATCCATTCCTCTACATGTGACATCAAGGTCTGGCAAACAATTTAGGCAACCCTTGTATTACAAAGAGAGCACTCACAACCCATATCTCATACACAAACACACTCGGCTAGGCAACAACCACTTTGTTGGTAGTTCTCTGCATATTGCCCACAGATAGTAACCATGCTGTGATTGCAGTGGACTACAGAGGGCACGGCACCCTGTCCCATCACTACAATAGGCACATAATTGCATACAGTGGTCCTTCACTATGTTCCCCACTGGACACCTGCAACAACTGTAGTGCCATCAAATGTAACCCACAAAGGACATACCATGCCTTAAACACATGCCCTGTATGGACAGATGCCACTGACACCAGGGAATACCTGTATCATGCTGTCTATGTAGGTGCAGGGTCAACCTGGTGTCCATTGCCAGTTTCCACCACATGAGGCCAGGAATGGCACATCTGATGATAACAATCTGTGTACACAACATGCCCCAAACACCCCAAGTACACTTCCACATGTCACAGAACTTGCATGCGGGACGTGTGCACATCCCAGACAAGCATTTCACAGCACTGGCCACCCACAATAGTAACCCAGATGACTGGATGATGAATACAATACCCAACTGTGTGGGCCAATCCAGACTCTACACCCCTGAGCCACACTGCAGACCATTGTCATGTGGCCTGATACCAAGTTATACCCTTTACCTAGCCTTGTACAGCCTTCTGGCACAGTCAACCTCTACACACCTGTGAAGCAATGCACGCATGCAAGTCAGTACTTGCAACCTGTGTCTGTGTGTGTGGAGTATAATGATTTCGTCCCCATTCACACTTGCTACACCTCCCATTGGGCTACTGAAGCATGCCTTCTGATGTCAGACACCTTCACATACCCTTTGTCCATATATCATCCTAATAACCCCTGTGGTGCATGTGATACCTGTGTATTACTGTATTGTGGCAAACTAGCTAGTTAGGAAGTCTAATCCTGACCCTGCCAACTGTGTTAATGTGTGTGAGTCCCTGAGAGAGTGGGACTGTGTCAGTGCTGACACCTGTTCATGTGGACAGGCACGTGTACTACACCTACCTTATCCCTCCTATATCACTGTTGCAGATGTCACTCAACATCAAATATACCTTTGGACAGCTCCCCAACATGTAAGCTCTGTGGTGCATGCAATAATTGCATAGACATGTGATAGCAATACATAGTCAGGCAGGGGTTTGAAATCCCATACTGGTAAGTGTGTGACACAAACATGCTTAGGTTTTACTCTCCCACCCCCTCCCTGTTTTACTTTGCCTCTGTCTGTCTCTCTCTCACTCCCTCTCTGGTGGATGTGTAGAAGTACACCTGCTTTGTGTAGGCAGCAGCTTGCATTTTGTAAGTGATGCTCATGATCAGCTGATGGCCCCTGCTAGAATTGCAGTCCCCCACTAGCTGATTGCATGTGGAACAGCTGTGGCAATATCCCCACTGCCAATTGCATGGAAACACACTCCTATACCTAGGAACATTATGTGGGTGTTGGGCCTTTTCATTCACTGTGTGCAGGACCTCATGTTGGTGTTTGGCAAACAGCATCACAGATGGTATTGGGATATAACTCTAACAACATACACTGTGGAGACAGGCCAACAGACAGGAGTGGGATGTGCCAGACATGACTACAGAATGCAAGTGTTGCTCTTCTGCATTAGGAGTAATGTTGGTTTAACAGGGTTTGTGTGGATATGGCTCTTCATTATTTAATACCTGTCATGACAGTGTTATGTGTTTGAGGAAACTCCCACCTGTAGGGTTATCTGCAGACTAGGCAGTGTTTGGAGTCTTATGTTTCTTGTGTTACTCACAGATCACCTATCTTAGAACTGCGGAAGCATAGTCTGAGGATTGCAGTCAGTACATGGTGACAGCCATGAGAGTTACTGACTTCATATCCCTCATAGGACATATGTCACAACAAACCCTGTTACAACAGTAAATGTATGAGGGTATCACAGCAATATGCCAATATTGCCCCAGTGTTTGTGGCTCCAGCCACAAGTCTGTCAACCTTTGTACATATGTCATGCAGTAAGAGGTGCATATGTTATGTACACCATTATTTATTGACATCATACCTGATAAAAAGCCAGTCAGATATCAGACTGCTAGACATGTTATATATAAAAGGGGTTATTTCTGAGGACATAACATGGGCATTCTGTGGTTGTGTGTACAGTAGTGGGGTCTGTGTACTTATGGTGATTGTCGACAGTATGTGTATTGTGAAAATGTATCTTGGCCTGTGTACAGACTGTGGTTGATGTCATTGTTCTTGATCCTGTTCTATCTGATGTTACATACTGCTCCAGTGCATGGTACCCTATCGGCTCACATGTTTGTAGGGCCAAACACACACATGTCCCATACCACAGACAGGCATTGGACCACACTGTGTCATGACCCAGTTTATGTAGGGTTAGTGTGTGAGTGGCACATATGAGGATGGTGTTTTTCAGACAGTCCATATTAGTGTCATATTAAGCTTGCGTACGATATGTGGCTGTGTTTACATTGGCTGTGGGTATGCACTTTCTCACAGGTGTCTATTACTCTGTGTTGTGAATGCCTGTAGAGCCTGCTATATTTGCAGGTACATGTGTACTCCCCCATACAAAATGTAGGCCAGTGTTGTGGCAGTCTGCCTGTAGTTTGCACAGTGCTTTGTTACATGCCTAGCAGCTTAGTGTAATTACCCAGTGTGATGTTATGTCCATATATTTGTAAGACATACTTCTGCCAGGCCACCATAATGTTGTGTATTTCTGACAAAGTAGTGGGATTCTATACAGATGTATGTCACTAACTACTGGGTAGTATGTGGCCATGTGACCTCTACACCACCAGTTATTATGTGTCAGAACAGACAAGCGTGTGTGAATGCATAAACTGTGTGAGCATATGTAGTCAAGTATTTACATGATATACCCATGTACATGGCTGTTAACATCCACATTGTCAGGCTTGGTCCACATGTCTCACATGAAGGGGGTCTGTATATACCTCTGGACTGACCAGGGAGTGCCAGACTGTCCACACATATTGGTCATATCTCTGCTGTAGTCCACAGGATCATTACTGTGTTATCAGTGGTACTGTACTATGATGTCCTTAGGATGTCTGTCAGTAACCGATGGCATACATGTCAATAGTAGATGTGACCTGCCACACACAACATGTCTGTTAAGACAACCCCTGTTACAGTAGCAACAGTCTACATATATACCTGCAATACATACATGACATCCCCTTGCACTAAGAGGTTGAGACTATTGGTGCTGAGGTAGGACTCCACTCCATGTTCTGGACATATGGTAAACATATATGTGTGTGTGTATATATATATATATATATATATATATATATATATATATATATATATATATATATATATATATATATATATATATATATATATATGTGTGTGTGTATATATATATCCATATATCTATAGAGATATATAGACCTATACATATCTACATACATATATGGATATATATATGTACATTACCCAGTGTGATGTTATGTACATTACCCAGTGTGATGTTATGTCCTCTTGTGGGAGGAGAGGCTGGACTCTGCCCTTCTGAGCTGGGAATTTCTGGTTAAAGGCTTATAGTGCCTGCATATTTGAACTGTTTCTTACTGAAATTGGTACACCTTGTTTGCTGTGGCATAGACTAGATCCAGGCCTGCTGAATCTAGCTTTGTTTGTATGCTTGTTGTTTGTTTGCTTGTTATTTCCCTGAAATGCTAATTCCACCTAAAATGTGGCTTTTCACGCTTCTGCGGATCCCTAGTGATATATGCATTGCTTAGTGTACTTATTTCCTTGTTTCACTTGAAAGAAAGTTACTGTTTGTCATTTTTGCATTTACGTTACCTGTAACACATTGCATTTAAGTTACCTGGCACTTGCCCACTAAAGCAATTATATGTCAGAACTAAAAAATTAAAAGCACTACACCCTCACAAACTCCCCTTGAGTACCTTGTTCCCCATTAGGCCTTTTTTTTTTCAATTATAAAAGAATTCCCAATACTATTCTAGCATGTCCAAAGGTCAGTTGTCAATCTCCTCTCCGGTCCAGCTGGTGAATCTGGGAATCTTGAGGCAATGTTACAACTGCCTCATGTACACAGACAACCCTCTCCTCCTCCCAACAAATTCCAACACATGTGAGAGATGCAACCATATAGCCATACTGGAGGCTAAGCTCTCTCAACTCAGTACTGGCGTAACCAATCAGGAGGAGAAGGAAACCACACTCACTACAATTCCAGTCTCACATAGACCTACCACGACAGCAAACCAAACACATAAACACACAAAAACATACTCGGAGGCTCTAAATAAAAATCTGCCTAAGCAGCAGAGACCTCCAAAGCAGACACCCAAGCAACCGCTACCCAAAAACAAAACACGTACAACACATAGCTCACAAAGCCAGTGTGCCGAACAGTCACAGCCCTTAAGGCTAAACAACACACCTGATACACTTGTAATAGGGACTCTATCGTCAGGCACACTTCACCAGGCTGAACAAGGAGAAGGTCACGGCGAGCTGCCTGCCGGGCGCTAGGATCCGCCACATAACACAAGCACTCAGGTCACTCCAAGGCAAGGACAAATATGACTCAGTCATTGTCCATGCTGGTGTGAATGACCTGAGACGTACCTCCCTGGACTACATGAAAAGAGACATAGAGGAGCTCTCTGAGCATGTAGCCCAGGCTGTTATGACCCTGACCTTGAGTAGCATCTTACCCTCACCAAGAATGATGCCACAATATGAAGACAAGATGATCAATTTCAACAATTGGCTTAAGTATTGGTGTCATTCAAAGGGGATCCAATGCCTGTCAGCCTGGGATGACATGCTCGACAAGCCACGATGCTTCGCTAGGGACGGCTTGCACCTGTCACCTGGGCTTTCGGATATTGGCAAAGGCTCTATAATGCCTTTTTTAGGCAAGGCTCAAAAGACAAACCCACCTCCATAGGTATCACAAGGGATAAGAAACTAAGAGTAATGCTACTCAACGCCAGAAGTCTAAACCTCAAGATGCACGCACTCGAAACTCTCCTTAGCATGGAGAACATCGATATCTGTGCAGTAACAAAAACCTGGTTCAAGGCTCCTGAGAGCACCCCAGCACTACCAGGTTATACCTCATACTATGCTTTTCGGCCCCAAAACTTGGACCGAACCACAAAAGGAGGGGGAGTATCAATATTCGTCAAAGATACCCACACCTCCAGGTTGGTGGCACAGCACAAAGCATCAGAGACTATCCATGTGCAACTAACAGTGGGTAAAACTGCCTTCCAGTTTATAGCCTGCTACAGACCACCCTCCCAAACCCAGGAACCCCACTTGGCCTTCCTGAGAACACTGGAAAATATGAAGGTCTCTCCAAACACCATTATATTGGGTGACTTCAACTACCCAAACATAGACTGGGAGCATTACTCTAGCTTCAACACCCTAGCCCAAAGGTTCCTAGAATTTATAAACTCAAATGCTATGGAACAACATGTTACCACTCCCACAAGAGGGGAAAACATACTGGACCTGATCATCACCAACATGGGGACTCTATGCTCCAGACCAGAAGTGTATCCCTCATTGGTAAGATCAGACCATAAACTAATCTCACTGGATATTCACATCCCGACTCCACCCCATGCCCTGAAAACCACAGTGAAAAACTTCTCTAATGCAAATTTCACACTCCTCAAAACCAGGGTGGAATCCTTCAAAGCCCCCGGGCCTGTGGAAAATATGGCCCAGACCGCAGAATCCTTTATAAATGCATTCTATGAACACCTTCAGGAATGCATGGATCATGCAATCCCAAATAAAACCAAGTACCAATCCTCCAAAGGCAGACGTCCTGTCTGGTGGACCCCAGCCATAAACAAACTATACAATAGAAGGAGGAAGCTACTACACGATAGAGCAAAATCCCAAAAAGGGAAGGCATCTCTGATCAGTATTAGCAAAAAACTATGGGCACTCATAAAATCATCTAAGGCCAGCTTGAGAGAAAATTGCACAGGACACTAAGGATAATCACAAGGCTTTCTTTAGTTATGTTAGGAACCTGGGTGGGAATTCCCAGATATGCTCAGAATTAGTCCAAAATGACAAAAATACACGAACCCACAGACATTGCCAACATCCTAGCTGACAGGTTCAGCAAACTTCTCCCACCAAAGGGCAAATATCTATCCCAGCAGAGTGCTTCCCCCCTGACATCTCAGATGCTCAGGTAAGAGCTGCCCTCTCCAAAGCAAAAAACACAGCATCAATGGGACCAGACAGTGTCCCGGGCTGTGTCCTACATGAACTCCAAGAAGAGCTAAACCCAAACATAAAACTACTGTTCAATCTCAGCCTTACTACAGGATATGTACCCAAAGAGTGGCGTACAGCAACAGTGGTCCCTCTCCACAAAGGTGGTGCCTCAGTGGATCCTGGAAACTATCGCCCCATAAGCCTGACTAGCTTGGTCTGCAAAGCTATGGAAAGGATCATCATGGACCTCATAAATAAAGATATTGGGGACCTACAGACACTGGATCCTACCCAGTTTGGCTTTGTTAAGGGCAGATCCTGCCTCTTAAACCTGGTTTATTTCTTTGAAACAGTCACTAAGGCCATTGACAAGGGGAAGGTGGTCCACACAGCCTACCTGGACCTCGCAAAAGCCTTCGATACAATACCCCACTCGGGCATTATAGATGAGCTCACCAGCTTAAATATAAACCCCTATGCCACTAGATGGGTTGCAAACTGGCTCAAGTACAGAACCCACAGGGTTAGAATTGCTGGAGCCATGTCATACTCCAAACCAGTTACAAGTGGCATCCCACAAGGCTCAGTCCTGGGACCTCTCTTGTTCGGTATATATTTCTCGGAGGTACAGGCCAACACGGAAGGACTGTGGCTGACCAAGTTTGCAGATGACTGAAAACTGGGCGCCATAATCGACACTTCAGCCGACACAAGCATCCTCCAAAAGGGCCTCATAGAAACAGACAACTGGTGCCAGAGCCATGGCCTCAAGCTAAATGACAAAAAGTGTATAGTCATCCCCTTTGGCAAAAACAAAGTGCCCACAAATTACCACATAGGTGGTAATCCATTAAGTACAGAAGAAGTAATTAGGGACCTGGGACCCAAGTTGATAGCAGTCTCTCATTTGACAACCACGTGGTCAAAGTGGTTAGAAAAACATTTTATATAGCCCACCTAATCATGAAGGGATTCACATCTAGATCAGGGGAGGTCATCGTGCCTCTTTACTCATCCCTCATCAGGCCCATAATTGAGTACAATGCCCCTTTTGGGATGTACATTACCAGACACCTGCAGCAACTGGAAAGACCCCAAAAGTACCTCACCAAGAGAATCAAAGGGCTCAAATAGATGCCATATGCTGCCCGGTTAAAGAAACTCCAGCTCTACTCAGTGGCATACCGCCTGCTCAGAGGCGATCTGTGCCTGACGTATAAAGCCGTGTCCAACCCAGAATTAATGGACATGCTGCACCTCAGAAAATCCAAATCCCATCGAGCTACGCGCTCGAGAGACTTGAACCTCAGCACTGAAATAAATAGGACATGCTGGAGGGACAGATTCATAACCCAGAGGCTCCCTTCACTCTGGAATAAAATCCCAGTCCAGGTTAGACAGAGTCCCTCATTGACTCTCTTCAAGAGGAATCTTGATGAGTGGATGGGAGATCATAGGTTTACCCCAGGTATCACTTCTGTGTCACTGTTAGACAGAAGCACAGTATACTAACCTCGAAAAAGGGCATAGCAAAATTATTTTAAAATGGGTGGCGAAAGCCAAACACACTCTGGCTAGGCTTATAAATGCCCTAGGGCAGATAGCCTAGTATGAACCTATGAACCTATATAAATATATATATATTTATATATATATATATATATATATATATATATATATATATATATATATATATATCTACACACACACACACACACACATATATATATATATATATATATATATATATATATATATATATATATATATATATATACAAACACATATATACATATACACAGCTCTATATAGATATATATGCACATATTGTTATGGATATCTACATATATATATCGACATAAATAGGTATATCTGTACATATATGATGTACATACACACACATATATATATATTTATATATATATATATATATATATATATATATATTTACATACACACACACACACACACACACACACACACACACACACACATATATATATATATATATATATATATATATATATATATATATATATATACAGAGAGATCTATACATGGCCATATATATGATGCACTATACAAATGTGTATAAATACATATATATGAATAAATATGTCTATGTACATGTAGACATATATCTAGATATCTAGATATGTACAGGTATATATCCATATCCTTGTCATGTGTAAACATTACTGTTGTATATACATATGTTGTGTAAACATTACTGTTGTATATACCTTCCCTATAACACTGTATGTATCTGATATGTGTATATTTAGATATAACAACATATGTGATGCAACAGTAGTATCACTAACATGTACTATACAATTGTAGAAGTCACAGTGATTGTTCAATACTATTCAATATGTCTACTGACAGATGATTTGGAAAAACAGCAACTCTCTACACAGCTGTCATGGTGTAGTGGTTAACTGTTGTGACTATAGTGTACAGGGTCCTGGGTTCAATGCCTGCAAGGGCTGTTTATTTTGTTGCTAGGCGAACAAAGGCTGCTGGATACAGAGTGGTTAAGGCAATTTTGAGCAGCTTTAAGCACGTTTGCATGGGTTTACACGAAGCTAAGTGGTGCTAAGGTACAGTTAAACATATGGGCGCTTACACCATGTAGGCTTCGCTTACCAGTGCTCAAATCTGCTTAGTTGGTATATTGCAGCAATGCTGATACCTGTTAAACATGGCTCAGCCCTGGTAACCAGTGCTCACACATCCCAGTCTGATAACATAGCAGGGTAATGACATCTGTAATAAGTGTGTGCAATGCCATGCACATAGCATGCATCTATGTGCTGTCATTACAGTAGCAAGTGGTGTGAGTGTCATGTCTGGGACATTTGAGTATATAAGACCTGTACATCACTCTTATCCATGTGAATGTGTATCCCAGGTAATGTGTTGTCACACTGGCATGTAGTGTATCATGCTGTTAGCACTGTTGACAGTGCTTTCCCAAGCAAGAGTAGATTGCTAATTGTAGTACAGGCAACAAGCACCCCTGCATGTATAGATGGACTCTGAGTCCACACTGTCGTGTTCCTGTTGTGTGAGCTGTGTCACAGTATATATTTCCTACTGGATAATGATCTGACATGTGGAAATTAACTGTAGACTATTGTCTGTATAGCACATGTCAGTGAGGGCTGCCAACATGTAGTAATGGCATACACATTGGTGTCAGATGTCTATCTGTCGACACATTCATCCCACTGCATAGCTAGTTGGCAAGCTGATGTCTGTCAGTCCCTGTACAGATGTGCAGATGGCAGGTATCCAGCTTGGATACATACAGGCAACCTATGCTTGACTGATACTGACATGTCTGCCCAGCTGTGTTATAACTGGCACAGATAGGACACAACACCCTGTACACACCACATGCCATGAGTACTTCCACTACACTACCACAGTCAACAGAACATGCTTGGGTACAGGTCTTCAACACAGACACTAACCATGTTTTGTAATACATGTTGCATACATGTCAACTGGATCACCTCACTGGCCATTTGCAAGAGGCCCCCAGAGGATTGGCTGATGCATGTCACTCTCACCCTGAGGGTTACCACAGTGGTGTCTGTAGATAGATTGCCTGCTGGCACATGGCAGGTGGCATGATACCACTGTACACACATCCCCTACACTTCCCATCTCTCCATGGACAATAGCCAGGTACACACCTATGACCACCTGCAGAGATACATCCCAGTACTGACAAATGTGTACATGTGCATTACTGAGGATATCAGTGTCTGTGTGTTAGTACACCTGTAGTTGGGAATACCATGAGGGCCTTCACACCCATGGCAACACCCATTGCCATAGTTAGATGTGGCTGCTGCTGTATCAGACATTACATGTACCTTGTTACACTCCTCTCCCTAAAGGCTACCTGAGCCTTGCAGTACCAGCACAACACTGTTGTACAAATGGCTTGATAGGCATGGGATACCCACTGAGTTCTGGCAAGTGTGTGTATATGTGCATGTGTGCATATCTGTAGGGTACAGCATTCTGAGGCTACATACTTCTATTAAAAATGCATTGCCACACAGTATTATGGATAGTGATGTTGCTATCCATAGGAGAGGCATGACAGTGCATCACCCTGCTATGCCTGTGGCATGTGCATTAGGTGCATATCCTTGTAGTACCACTGTTGGGATTGACAATGGGTTGTATAGCAGTACTGGTCAATGTGTGAATGTGGGTATGTTGGAGTGTCATCATGGGTTCCAGTGTGTACAATATCCACAGTGGGGTGTGGGTGCTCTGTACACTGTCATTACAGCATGGTACCCCTGGTACATGTCCCATGTACCACTGTATGGTCACCACTGTCACCATCAACCATACTAACTGATAACACAATCCAGCCCAGTTATGCATGTGTTGTGTACAGCCTACCTGTAACACATTGGACACACTGACAAGTTAGTTAGCACTGATAGGCCCAGGTCTTTCGGATGTGTGCCTGCCTGTTATGTGTTTGTTAATGTGTATATGATGGTATGTCACACTATGTATTGTCCATATACAACCATTACATCCCCCATTACCATACTGTACATGCCTAGGGATGTTATGTATGTAACATGTGACCTGGAATACACCCATCCTAAATGCTGTGTGGTGTGTGCAATGATAGCCACACACATCAGTAGCACTACATACCTAGGTAGGGGTCAAGTCCCAGTGTTGCCAAGTAAGAGTGTGTGTGTATGTGGAGGGATCTACTTTAGGTTGCTGATTATACATGTCCCAGTGGGTCACCTATCCATGTGGCACAGGCATTAACTGTTATACAGACCTGTGACATGTGTTCAACTGTACCCAGGATATGGCACAGCCATGGTATCACCACAGTGCCATACCCTTTGTGAGATATGACTGCAGACCATCCTCCTGCTGACACATGTACTCCTACAACACAAATGGATAACATTATGGAGACCACACTCACTCAATTTTACTAACAGCTATAATGTATCATAGCTGGACAGCTACACTACCTGACATGTAAGCATTAAACATTACTGCTGATAACATGTTACACAGCAGTACATTGGTACACTGTAGTACAGTCCCTCTGTGCATCAGAACTATATTAGCCTGTCCCTGCATCGATGTTATGGATGACAGAGATGTGGCACAGGTATCATCATATGCACAGTGTGTGTTGTTGGTTTGCCAGAGACCGAGGGTGGGCCATACGTTTGACACCATGTGTGTGGGTGAGGGGTGTAATTATTTGATACCGGCATGGTGATGTGGTGTGTGTAGGTATGGGGTTGCCCTAGGTGTGTTTGTATAGTGTGTGGGTATGCATGCACACAGTCCTGCCATGTGGCTGCCCTATACAGGCGTTTCTTGGACAGCTGCAGACCATACCTGTCAGGGTGTGCAGTTCACCACCTCTGACCATGGACACACGGACTGTGCCTGCCATGGGTTTCATGGGCATGTCCAGGTACAGGCCTCGATGTGCTACTCTCCCCTGATAAGGACATATGTCTGCTGGAACCAGGTCTCTCCTGGGACTGGCCAGGGCCATGTGCACGTGGCCTGCTGTGGTGTGGTGTGGACAGCTCCCCCCTGCAGTGCTGGGGGCTGGTACTGCCACTACAGGAGCAGCTTGGTGTCCTTGCGCATCCACGTCGACCACCAGCTGTTGGTGTTACTGGCCTGCATCCACACGGTTATCGCCTCACTCCCACCACATGTTCTAGCATGGACAATCCACGGTAAATGAGGCCCATCATTTCACCTATCCATGACCTCAGTATAATCAAGGAGGGCTCCTGCAAGTTCATGGAAGTTGCCACTTACAGGTTAGAGAGCAGCCATCTGCATCCTCAGACCCTGTCTGGTGTACAGTTCCATATGTGCTTGTGCCGCCATGACAGTCTTGATAGTCTGAAACATGCATCTGGTGGTACCAGTTGTGGCACTTCTGCCAGGAGCATGATGACCAGCAGCCCTCACATGAGCACCCCAGTACATTTGCCTATGTGGTGCCCTGTCAGACACTGGATGACACAGCAGGCATAGATACCACACTCTCCTGTGCACTGCCACCAACCACCAACTGTCCCTCTGCTATGGCTATGGACACTGATGATGGGGTATCTATAGGCACTGTGACTGTGTGTGGGGTTGGGGTGCATAACAGGGGGATGTCAAATGATGGTGCAGCTTTGGCCTCTGACAACCCTGCCTGTGCCTCAACAGTCCTATCATCATTTTTGGTGTCTGTATGGACACCAACATCAGACTGCATGCACGAGGGACCCTGACCTACCTCGCCACCTGTGAGGGGAAAACAAGAAATGCACTTTAAGACCTGTACGGCATTGCATAACAGTACACACATACACACACACACACACACACACACACACACACACACACACACACACACACACACACTGAAATTCCACCATAATACCTACATGTCCCTGGGTTTACAGACAGTCCCAAGTTTATTCACTTAAGTTCCCCATCCTGCATCACACTTGGTAACATGTACTCATTAATACCACTCATGAACGTATCATTCTTCTAAATGCCTATACAAGTGATCACAACACATGACCTGTTACTCCATTACCTCCTTGACTTGATTGGAGTAGGTTTTACAAAGCCTCATTGCTGTCATCCAGTGTTCACACTGGGTATGTCCAGACATCGTGGGCATGGCTCCCATATGTTAGGGGCTACTACTGTCACTCGATAATGTCACGCACTGGAGTGTCATACATAACTATTGCTCAGTAGATGCAAGATCTGCTGCTCAATCACCTTATTATGTGGACAACAGTAATATATGCATACACTCCCTAGTGTTGTCTAGTAATTCCCCAATGCATCTGTAGTGCTGCATATGTGAGTAGTTGTTCACTTTTCTGCTGATTGCAGTTTTAACGGTATACCTGGTGTCTAGTTTCCCTCCCAATGCATGTTCCATGCTACAGACCTTATTATAGTATCACCTATCCTGAGATTACATATCAGACAAGTATTCCTGGTGTCTCATGTGTCAGTCCATGTCCATGTACTGCATGATTCCAAATGGAAGTACTGACATATGAACAACCCCACAATCACACATAGGTTCATAGGTTCATAGGTTGGTAATAGGCTATCGGCCCAAGGCCTATACAAGCCTAGCCATAACAATCCCCTGGCTATTTCTTCCCACAGTATTTACTTCCCCTTGAACCCTGTCTAGCAGAGTGACTGACATGATCCCCGGGGCGAATTTCCTATCTCCCATCCAATCATCAAGGTTCCCTTTGAAGAGAGCCAAAGAGGTGCTCTGCTTGACATGTATGGGCAGTCTATTCCAGAATCTGGAGAGTCTCTGGGTTAGGAACGTATCCCTCCAGCATGTTTTGTTCACTGTGATGACACGGTTTAGATCCCCTGGAGCATGTGTCTTTGAGGGATTGGGATTTCTTTAAGTGTAGCATGTCCAACAGCTTTGGGTTTGACATGGCCTTGTATGTTAAGCAGAGATCGCCTCTGAGTAGACGATATGCGACAGAGTAAAGGTGGAGATTTTTTAGATGGTCAACATAGGGCATCTGCTTTAGGCCTGTGATTCTTTTAGTGAGGTATTTCTGTGCCCTTTCCAGTTGTTGCAGATGTCTTGAGAGGTACATACCAAATGGAGCATTGTATTCTATAATGGGACTAATGAAGGATGAGTACAGTGGGACAATGACCCCCTTTTTTCTGGATGAAAAGCCCTTAGTGATGAGGTGTGCCATATAGAAGGATTTCCTGACTGTTGTGGAGATGTGGTTATTGAAGGTGAGGCCACTGTCCACCTGTGTCCCTAAGTCTCTTATCACACTTTCGGTGTTTAGTGTACTGCCACCTATGTGGTAATTCATGGTACATGTTTTTTCCCAAAGGGGATAACTATACATTTCTTGGCATTGAGCTTGAGCCAATGGCTCTGGCACCAAGCATCAGTTTCTGTAAAGCCCTTTTGTAGAATATCCACATCATTTGGGTATTCAATAATGGCTCCCAGTTTGCAGTACTTTGTTAGCAAGAGTCCCTTAGTGTTGGCCTGTTCTTCAGAGAAGTAGATGGCAAACAAGAGCGGTCTCAGGACTGAACCCTGAGGTACTCCACTTGTCACTTTTCTGGAGCTGGATTTGGAGTCTACTACTTTTACAGTGTGGGTTCTGTCAGTAAGCAACTCATCGAGTGACGTACGGATTAATGCCCAGCTTAGTAAGTTTATCTATGATTCCAGAGTGGGGGATGGTGTCGAAGGCCTTGGCGAGGTCCCGATAGTCTCCAGAGCCATGGACAGGGGTAAGGTCGTCCACACAGCCTGATTCAAAGAAGCCAATCAGGTTCAGGAGACAAGATCGGCCCTTCACAAACCCAAACTGCATGGGGTTCAAAGTTTGAAGGTTGCCAATGTCTTTGTTTATAAGTTCCATGATAATATGTTCCATGGCCTTGCAGATCAGGCTCATCAGACTGATAGGGTGGTAGTTCCCGGGATCCAAGGTGGATCCCCCCCTTGTAGAGTGGGATAACTGTACCTGTGTGCCACTCAGTGGGCATGAAGCCTGAGGGGAGGCTATGATTAAACATGACACTTAGGTGAGGTGTCAGTTCATGTAGTACACAGCCTGGAATGTCGTCTGGTCCCATGGATGCTGTATTCTTAGCTTTGGATAGTGTGTTTTTTACCCCTGTGGCCATTATTACTGGAAGTTGGCAATCTTTCTGTACTGAGATGGGCCCTTTAAGGGGTGAGAAGGGGGTGAAGTTTGCCCTGAATCGGTCTGCCAAGATATTGCCAATATCCTTGGGATCAGTATATTTAATGTCATTCTGTTGTAGCTCAGAGCAAATCTGAGCATTGCCATTTAGATTCTTGACATAGCTATAGAATGCTTGGGGTTGTCTTTGGAATCTTTTGCAATTTTATTTTTGTAACTAGCTTTGGAGGATTTTATGAGGGATCTCAGCTTCTTACTGAGGCTGTTAAGGGAACTTTTTGCATCCTGGGATTTCCCTCTTTTCTGAAACAGTTTCTTCCTTTTGTTGTAAATTTGTTTTTGGCAAGGGGCCACCAGATTGGCTTCCTTTTTTGGAGGAGAGTGTCTTGGTTCTATTGGGGATGGCACAATTCATGCGTGAGTGGATGTGCTTGTACAGTGCCTTACTGTAGGATTCAGCAGTCGAACTTTCTGCTCTCGTTTGCATGGGTGTCATGAATTTGTCTCTTCTGACTTGAGTAGCATGAAGTTGGCTTTGGAGAAGTTTTTTACGGAGGTTTTCTTACTGGGGGGTGGGGGTGTGATGCAAATGTCAAGGGTGATTAGCTTATGGTCAGACCTGACCAACAAGGGGGTGACCATAGGTGTGGAGCATCGTTTTCCCATGTTGGTAATGACCAGATTTAGGATATTGGAGCCCCTGGTGGGACTAATGATTAGTTGATCCAGGGCACTGGAATTTACGAATTCCAAGAACCGTTGGGCAAAGATGTTGGTACATGAGTAGTTTTCCCAGTTAACGGCAAGGTAGTTGAAATCACCAAGTATTAGGGTGTTTGGTTGTATCTTAATATTTTCCAGTATGTTTAGAAAGGTGTAGTGAGAATCTTGGGGCATGGTGGGGGATCTGTAGCAAGCTACAATTTGGATTGCAGTCTTACCTAGTGTTAGTTGCACCTGGAGAAATTCAGACGCATTGTGTTGGGCAACTAGCCTTATGTTGTGAATATCCTTGGTGAATATGGACACTCCTGGTTTGGTGGCCTAAAGGTGTGGTAAGAGTTGTAGCCTGGTATTGTAGGTTCATAGGTTCATAGGTTCATACTAGGCTATCTGCCCGAGGGCATTTACAAGCCTAGCCCATAGTTTTGTGGCTTACGCCACCCCCTTAGTATGGGGAACTATACCCATTATTTTGCTGTGCCTCTGTTGAGCAGTGACACTGAGGTAATCCCTGGGGTATATCTGCGATCTCCCATCCATTGGTCAAGATTTCTCTTGAACAAGGCCAGCGAGGTGCTCTGCCTCACATATACCGGGATTTTATTCCACAGCATAGGGAGTCTTTGGGTGATGAATCTATCCCTCCAGCACGTCCTATTAATAGCCGTGTCGAGGTTTAAGTCTCCGCCCTTGTGGCTCTGACGGATCTAGATTTTTTGAGGTGAAGCATATTCATCAAATCTGGGTTTGACATGGCCTTGTATGTTAGGCAAAGGTCACCTCTGAGCAAGCAGTGGCGACTGAATAGAGCTGGAGTTCTTTCAGTCGGGCAGCATAGGACAGATGTTTGAGACCCTTTATCCTTTTGGTGAGGAACTTTGTGGCCTCTCCAGCTGCTGCAAGTGTCGGGTCAGATACATTCGAATGGGGCATTGTACTCAATCATTGGTCTGATGAGTGATGAGTATAGGAGACTATGACCTCCTTGATCTAGATGAGAATCCCTTCATGATAAGGTGGGCAATGTAGAAGGTCTTCCTAACTACTTTAGCTACATGGGTGTCGAATGACAGACTACTATCAACCTGGGTCCCCAGGTCCCTGATAACTTCTTCTGTACTCAGTGGATTGCCACCTATTTGGTAGCTAGGGGTAACCTTGTTTTCCCGAAGGGTATGACTATGCATTTTTGGCATTTAACTTTAGGCCATGGCTCTGGCACCAGTTATCCGTTTCTGTGAGACCCTTCTGAAGGATATCTGTGTCAGATGTGTTTTCTACTATGGCCCAGTTTGCAGTCATCTGCAAACTTTGTCAGCCATAACCCTCCTGTGTTTGCTTGTACTTGGAAAAGTAGATGCCAAACAAGAGTGGGCCCAGGACTGAGCCCTGTGGTACACCACTTGTGACAGGCTTTGAGTCTGACATGGCGCCAGCAACTCTGACCCTGTGGGTTCTGTCACTCAGCCAGTTTGCAACCCATCTTGTGATGTATGGGTTAACATTTAAGCTGATGAGTTTTTCAATGATACCTGAGTGGGGTATTGTATCAAAGGCCTTCGCCAGATCGAGGTAGGCTGTATGGACTGCCTTTCCTCATCAATGGCTTTGGTGACTGTTTGAAAAAGTCAACCAAGTTTAGAAGGCATGATCTGCCTTTGACAAAGCCAAACTGGGATGGATCCAAAGTCTGCAAATTCCCTATGTCTTTATTTATGAGGTCCATTATGATCCTCTCCATGGCTTTGCAGATAAGGCTTGTCAAGCTAATGGGCGGTAATTTCCAGGGTCGGTGGAGGCACCGCCTTTGTGAAGTGGGACCACAGTTGCAGTGCGCCACTCCTGGGCGTATCCAGAGGTAAGACTATGATTAAACAGCTGTCCTAGCTGTGGGTTTAATTCCTCGTTGAGTTCGTGGAGCACACAGCCGGGACACCATCGGGTCCCATGGATGCTGTGTTTTTGCTTTGGAGAGAGCAGTTCTCACTTGGGCGTTGGAGATGTTTGGGGGCTGCAATCGCTTGGTATAGATATCTCTCCTTTGGGGAGGGGAGAAGTTTGCACTGAACCTGTCAGCCAGTATGTTGGCAATGTCTGTAGGATCAGTAATCTTCACATCATTTTGAACTAGTTCTGAGCATATCTGGGAGTTTCCTCCCAGGTTTCTAACATAGCTAAAGAAGGCCTTATGATTGTCTTTTGAATCTTTAGCTATTTTCTCTCAAAATTTGCTTTGGATGATTTTATGAGAGCTCTTAGTTTTTACTTATAGTGATCAAGGGTGTCTTACCTTTTAAGGATTTTGCTCTATCTTGTAGTAGCTTCCTCCTTTTGTTGTAGAGTTTGTTTATGGCTGGGGTCCACCAGAGTGGACGCTTGCCTTTGGTACAAAGAGTCTTTGTTTTGCTTGGGATTGCCTTATCCATGCAGTCCTGCAGGTGCTGGTAGAAGGCATTTGTAAGTGATTCAGCTTTGAGTACTGTTTTCCGTCGGCTCGGGGCCTTAAAGGAGACCACACTAGTCTTTAGAAGTGTGAAGTCGGCTTTCAGAAGTTCTTTACTGTGGTCTTTTTATTTCAGGTGGGGTGGGATGAGGACCTCCAGCGAGATTAGTTTGTGATCTGATCTCACCAGTGAGGGGTATACTTCCGGTGTTGAACATTGTGCTCCCATGTTCGTGATGATGAGATCAAGTATGTTTTCTCCTCTTGTGGGGATGGTGACTAGTTGTTCCATGGCATTTGAGTTTATGAATTCCAGGAACTTTTGGGCTAGGGTGTTTGGGCTTGAGTAGTGTTCCCAGTCTATATTAGGGTAATTGAAGTCACCTAGTATGATGGTGTTTGGTGATACATTTATCCCTCTAGTGTTTTCAGGAAGGCCATGTGAGGTTCCTGAGTTTGTGAGGGTGGCCTGTAACATGCTACAATTTGCAGAGCAGTCTTGCCTATGGTTAATTGCACCTGGATGGTCTCCGATGCATCGTGCGTTGCCACCAGTCTTGAGGTGTGGGTGTCTTTGATGAATATGGATACCCCTCCTTTCTTGGTATTGTCCGGATTTTGGGGCCGGAACGCATGATAAGAGGTAAAACCTGATAGTGCTGGGGTGCTCTCAGGAGCCTTGAACCAGGTTTCTGTCACTGCATAGACATCGATGTTCTCCATACTGAGAAGGGCCTCGAGTGCGTGCATTTTGAGATTTAGACTTCTGGCATTGAGCAGCATTACCCTTAGTTTTTTTCCTTTTTTGTGTTCTAGGGTGGTAGGTTTAGAATTTGAGCCTTGCCTAAAAAAGGGGTTTTTCCTGGAGCCTTGAACCAGGTCTCAGTTACTGCACAGATATCAACGTTCTCCATTTTAGGAGTGCCTCGAGAGAGTGCATTTTGAGGTTTTAGACTTCTAGCATTGAGTAGCATTACCTTCAGATTTTGCATGCTTGTACCTGTTATGGTGGTAGTTTTGTCCTTTGAACTTTGCCTAAAAAAGGCACTATAGGGGTGGCAAGAGCCTTAGCCAGTAACCTGAATCCCAGGGGCAACAGGTGCAGATAATCTCTGGCAAAGCATCGTGGTCTGTTGAGCATGTCATCCCAGGCAGACAGATACTGGATCCCCTTTGAATGACACCAGAAGCTTAGCCAATTGTTGAAGTCAATCATTTTGTCCTTATACTGTGGTATCATTCTGGGTGAAGGTAGGATGCTACTCAGGAATAGGGTCATACTGCCTGGGCCACATGATCCAAGAGCTCTTCCATGTCTCTTTTCATGTAGTCCAGGGAGGTACATCTCAAATCATTCACTCCAACATGGAAAATGACAGAGTCATATTTGTAGTTATTGTGGAGTGACTTGAGTGCATGCGTTATGTGGCGAATCCTGGCACACAACAGGCAGCTGACTGTAATTTTCTCCTTGTTCAGCCAGGTGAGTGGGACATTAGTGTGCCTGACTGTAGAGTCACCTATGACTAAAGTGTTGGGTATGTTGTCTTGCCTGAGGGGCTGTTGTTGGGTGGCACACTGGTGTTGTGAACTATGTGACACTTTGGTTGTGATTGGTGTTTGTTTGCATTTCAGCTTTGGTGCTCCTTGTTGCTTGGGCAGGTTAATGTTAAGGGCCTCCACATATGTGGGTTTAGTGTTGCTATGTGTGGATGTCGGTGGTGTGGGTTTAGAAGGGCTATGTGTTGCTTGAGGTGTAGTGCGGGTGTTAACCTTCTCCTCTTGACTGTCTAGCACAATCTTGGGTGGAGAGAGCTTTGTTCATACATGGACACCCACACAAACACACACACATGCACACACACATCCTAGATGCATCAACCCCTCTCCACTCCACCAGATTGCACTTACAGACAAAATAACCCCCCACACACACTCACACCTACAGGTAAAGTTACACAAAGATAGTACACACAGACCTCCCATTACCCATCTGTCAACATACATAACATATGGTACTCAACAGCATGCAGTCCAGCTATAGTTAATCCATGCTAGCAACAGTATACATGTGTGTGATGCATGGGCTATTTTAGTAGGTGATGCCCCTTCCCCTGGAAAACACTGCACCTATGTACACAGTATTGCTGTGCACCTGTTCTGCACCCTGCCATGTATTGTGTACCATACCTCACAGGTGTACACAGCATTGCTGAATGTGTATTACTGTGTCAGTTCTGTCTGCTCTAATGCTCACAGCCCCTATGTGTTTGTCCGACACATACCTGGGATGATATGTGGACAGATGTCATTTGTGAATGCCTGATGACTGCTTTACAGATATCAACATCAGTGGTGCATGTATGACCAATACGATACTATTACACTGACAACCATCAAACCTCACCGTGGCTATGGGGAGTGTACACACCCTTATTGATATGACACCCTCTTCCTTGATAAGCCATTTGACCACATCACTGCATATGTTAACATTACATGAGCTTGATATGTGACATATGTCCTGTACATTCAAATGCAGTGCCGAACAAATGTGTTAGGTGTGACCGTGACGCATACCTTTCGTGGGTGCATATGTGTGCATGTTCTTATCATGATGGTTTGTTGCACCTACTGTTATATGTACTACAGCAGTCGCTATTTCTGACAGGGGTATACTAGCATGGGCCATCTGCATTTGCTAGTATATGGTCAGTCTGCCCTACACATGTCCCCCAACTCTGCATAATTGCAAGGTCAACTCATGTGCACATCCCTTGGAGTTCACACACTGCCGTCACTGTTGCTGTGGAGTCGGGGGTTACATCTGCCACAGTTCCTGAACCTGACTGTGTGCAGATACAGCCATTTATAGCATCTTTAGGATCCTTGCTGCAGTGCACTGGTGTGTCATGATGACACCTCCTCCCCACCTTCAGCATTTTTGCAGATGCTTGACAACTATGGCCTACACATATGTCAGTTTGCAGTGTCTTAAACACTAAACACCAGGTGTAACAGCCTAGTCCCAGCTAATGAATGGCAAACATACAGGTGTACACTGGCACCAACACAGTACAGATGGGGATGGTGGGCCTGAGGCGGGGTGAGGCATTCATTGTGCAGCACATATATCTTACATGATACTATCTGTAGGTTTCTAACGTGGTCATGGTACACCGGTACACATTGCAGCGTATGACTTTGGGGACCTCTTCTGTTATGCGTACACTACCTATGGAGAGGCCTGGCTGATGTTTCCTGTGGTACAACTGTCACATCTGATTACCCTAACCAATAGACCACAAGCTTGTAGAGTCCAGGCAATTGCTGACATGGGTACTGTACAGCCAGTACTTGCTAGACATTCCTACAACCCCCTCAGTGCTGTGGCATGTTACTAGGCAGCCCACATGACCAGTTTGCTGCATGTGACATCATCTGTCTTGGATGGCCATCTGTTTATTTCCTACAACATTCCTGTCCATACATCCTTGCCACATAAATGACTGTCTGCACTGTTTGCCATGGTATATGCAATGGCGAGGTATGGCTACATGTCCAGCTCATGGATGCTACCTGTTGGGTATGGGGCCCATGCCATGTCATGTAAGATGTGTGCAAGCCACAGCTGCCTCTGTTGCAGGTAAGTGTGCACATTTGATGGTTAAACGTCTTGGGCAGCAAACCAATACGTAGTGTGACATTGGGGACGTGTACTTACTGAAAGGTGCATTTCCATGACAAATACATGCTGTCAGTACCTCAACACTCCTTCCACTATATTTTATCTGGAGTGTGTGCACACATATGCTTTTAGTGTTTGTGAAGGTATGTATTCCCCATATTTGCTGCCCTAACCTACGATTCTGTATTACACACTCATTGCTCATGTTGGGACCACACTGCAGGTTTTAAGGGTTGTGGACCACAGTATTATGATATTCTGTAGTGTAGATCTGTAACAGTTGCCATTATAATACTGGTATATACAGTGTTGTAGTACTGTATAAGGGTGATGTTTCACACATGTCCCTACTTTAGGCCATTTGTCCCACCATTATGTTCATCCCTGTGGACACATTTTGCAATGACAGGATTTTAGTTATATTGCAGGTGTGTGACATACCCTTCAGATGCACCATCATGGCCACCACTGTGATGCAGTGCAGTTAACAGCAACAATACATGAACATGTAAGGCATGCATTATGGGTTGGTGTGTTAGATGTGATCATGGAATATACCATAGCCATTACATGAGCAGTGTATTGGCAATCACACCAGAATAAACAGGACATGCTCCAGGGATAGAGTCCTGCCCCAGAGACTTCCTATACTCTGGAACAAGCTATCCATCTATGTCAAGCAAAGTTCTTCATTAGCACTCTTCAAGAAAAATCTTGATGAGTAGATGGGAAATAAGAAATACACCCCAGGAATCACTTCTGTGTCTCTGCTCGACAGTGGCACAGGAAAATAACTTTCTTGGGTGGCATAAGCCATGGAACCTTGTTGGCTAGGCTTACATAGGTCCTTGGGCCGATAGCCTAGTACCTACCTATGAACCTAAGTATGAACATAAACCATACTCACCAGGTACAGGCTGCTGCCTTTGTGGTATACCAGAGGGACCTACATAAGTGTGTGAGAGATGTGATGTCAGTAGCCACAGCTGTGGCATTGGTACAGGGTGGGTGCAGCATTCCAGAACATCAACAGTACAAGTCCACAATACTACAGCTTATGCACTGCTGTTTATTACTACTACGCAGCAACAGACTATATATATATGTCATCTCACATATGCCTGATCTACCTGTACAGATGCAGATGGATGCACAACCATGGTCTAGTGATGTACCCTGTGGCCTTACCTGCACACTCCTCTGCCGGTGTGTGGGTAGCACCCACCTCCACTATGGTCTCTCCCAGTTGTTGTGTGTGTGGCCAGGCAGGTGCCATGAGTCTGGTGAGGAGCTCCTCAACACATGTCAGGGGGATGGATGGCATGAGCCCCCCCTGTTGCAAGGTGATCCCCAAGACTGCAGCAGCATGCTAACGGGCATTGCAAAGCAGGTCGCTGCAATGATGCCAGATCTGCTCATAACTGCAGTTATGCAGGCCAGCATCATTGACCCTGTGGACTAGATCGTTCCACAGGGTGATCCACTCCTGCTGCTCATGGGCTTTTCTTCCAAATAGCACCTGGTTGTGCTGTACCAGGTGGTTGATGATGACCTCATTTTCGTCTGCTGAATAGACTGGCAACCTGCCGTGTGACATCGTGCCTGAAAGACATAAAGATGGAAACAGGTCTGAGAAACTCATACAGCAAGGTTACCATAGTTCTTCATACACATCTCTGTCTCCACCCCAACATATCTGTGACAACAAACTGTTCACACAATGCAATAGGTATGGCTACAGCTTACCTACCATTGGGACATATATCGTATTGTACCACACTTTGTGCTATGTGTTTGTAGCCATGTTCCCTGTGGGGACACTATCATTGCTGGCCTGTTACGGACAATGTCACCTGCATGCCATGTAAGGGCCATTATGGTTCCATATATGCATGTGGTCTTTTTGCTATGTGATTGCTGCACATCTGTTGTTATGTGTTATTAGGGATATCTATGCATGCTGTTGGAAATGATTCAGGATTGTGTGGTCTATTACTACCCACATATGTTCTATAACAGTGACACAATAGCATGTTTAGGGAACAGCTGCCAGCAGAACCACCTCTCCCATGTCATTTCGCCATGTTACCAGGCCACATTACATGTGGGACCCACCTTGGTGCCTCCTCATCTACTGGACCTGCACTACCTTCAGGTGGAACCACCTCAGGAGATGGTGCCCCCCCACGGGGGCACACACAGACATGATCCTGTCACCCAAGGTCAGGTCCAGGGTCTGTTGCATACGGATCACCACAGAGACTTGGCATATGTGCTACAGCACCTTGAGGCTCTCAGAACACAATCACAGAGTCCACATGCTCCTCCTGCTCAGCCTCCAGCCCAGGCACCTTTAAGGCCGTGAAGCTGCTGTTGTGACTGGCAATGGGTGGGGACCTTGTTCCCATTGTTTCCATATGGGGGCTCATGAGGCTTCCACATTGCAGAGGACACCCACCATCCAGAGTGTTTACCCACCACATGTGTCATATTCCAGCCCTGTAGGCTGTCCTCTCTATCTACCAACCCAACCCACCTCCACAAATATACCTGCTATCCTTCCCCAGATTCCCATTCCCACCTTCACAGACAAAGGCAATGTGGTCCCAACAAGGGCTTCACATGTGACATAATCGCCCATGTTGCACACAATTACTGCTGTATATATATATATATATATATATATATATATATATATATATATATATATGTGTGTGTGTGTGTGTGTGTGTGTATTGAAATGTGTGATGTTCCCTCACACATAGCATGCAGCACTGTGATGCAAATATAGGGGACATGTATTTATATAGATATGCGTGTGTTTGTATATATGTAGATATACACATGTATATATCTCTACCTATGTGCAGATATATATTATGTTGTATATATGTGTTTATACTCACACACACACACACACACACACACACACACACACACACACATATATATATATATATATATATATATATATATATATATATATATATATATATATATATATATGGGATACATTCAGACATTAGGTCCACAATCTCAAACTCTCCTTCCTGCACATCTGCACTGTTCTGCCTTGCTACAACACAGACAGGTGCCACATATGGACACAGCCTAACATTAGGGGGTATAAATAGGGACAGATTGCAGGTAAGCCTATTACACACCTATGGCATTTCAGCATGCTACATTGCATGTTAACTTGAGTGTCCTGCAAGTGGAGGGCTCTGGAAAACACATATCCATCATTATGGCATTACTTCCACCACCAGCTACTGGCCACAGTAATATACATGTCTTCCATTACACAACACACACTATGATGGCTTACATCTTGCCAGTCAGTGCTGCTCTGCACAGTGGATGGGTATGGCTCACTACCCACAGGGACAGACTGTATTGTCCATAGCAGTTGTTCAGCTGAGCATCATTACAACAACAACACCTCATGGCACATATAAATCATTCCACATCATCTATCCCATTATTATGGACCAAGTACTACAGTCAGTGACACGCATATATACTTCACATACCTGTTGGGGAATGAGGTCTGTGCTGGATTGTAAGTTTTTTTTTCACCTTTGCCTTGGCCTTTAGCCTGCTTTCTTTCTTAGTTTATTTGTTTGTTTGTTTGTTTCACTATCTCTCTCTCTTTCTCTCTCTCTCTCCAGTAATTGGATTGAGCTGCTTTGGATAGATTGCAGCATGGCTTTTGTAGTTGATGCACATGATCAGGTGATGGCCTCTGCTCCAATCAGTGTCCTCCACTTGCTACCTGCATGCTGTGTAGTACTTCCAGTTACCACTGTCATGGCAACCCACTACTATAAATCCCTACATCATGTGGGCATGGTCCCTTTACGTTTCTTGTATGGTGGACATCCTTCCTGTTTGTGTGCAGCAGTGTTACAAACAGCAGGTAGCAATACCTCTTACAAGAGAACTTGCAGACTCAGGCCAGCTACATATTTGTATAAGGTTCCAGAACTACAGACAGAGTGTGAGTAGTGTTGTTATGTGCATTGTATGACACCAGGGTTACAGGGTTTGTGTTTACATACTAGTTTAACATGGAATGCAGTCTGTCTGCAAAGCTCTCAACTGTGGGCCTATCCATATGATGGCCAAAGGTGTGCCTGTTATGTTTTGTCTGTCCATCACACAGGTCTTGTGTCAGATATATCACTGGCAGTGTGTGTGTTGAGTGCTATCAGTACATGGCTACATCCATTTGTGTTTCTGACTTCATATTCCTGACTAAGGGTATGTTGCAGACTATCCTGTAACACCAGCAACGTGTTCAGTGTATGGCAACACTATTTCACATATGGGCCTGTGTTCTGGCCTCTGGCCTCCACCTACATACCAGGCTTTGTCCATTTGAAATGCAGTCAGGGGTTGCTATGTAGTGGCCTGTGATTATGTCATGCTGCCATTCCTGCCATCATCCCAGTGCTGTTGTGGTCCCCACACATATTGTGGGGTAGGGTCCATATATATATATATATGTGGGCTTCATCCAAACAAAACATGTGTGCCCTTCTGCAGTCCAGAGGTCAGTGTATGTAATAGTGCTATATGCCCCTGTAAGTCAGTCTATGGGGGGTATGCACCATAACTAACCTAGGCTGTTACAACATGTGAGGGATATCAGGAGTAAGCTGCCTTAAGGTATATGGATTTACATTACCACACATTTCATCTTGGGAAAATGCTGGCCTACTGCTTACTGCCATACAGACTGTTCTGTTTGTCAGTGTGATTGTGATGGTTTAAGTTACGCCTTGTTATGTAACAGATATATCCCATTGTGTCAACTGAAGTCTTTTCCCCCTAGGGATTGCATACAGAGTGTAGTTAGAGGCTGCTGGACTATACATCTGCATTACATACTGTTGATTGATTGTTATCCTCTGGCCCAGACTGTCTTTACTGTTGTACTACTTGAAGGCCTTGGCCTGGACAACAACATATATTATGCTTTTGGATTACTGCATTAAATGATCTGCTTGAGAGTTGCATTAATCTGTTTGTATGTATTTCAAAGTCTAAACAGCTATATGACATGGCATATACAACTATGATAGTACACAAATAAACATTTCTTATGTATGCAAACCTGTCTCTGGTGTTATATCCTTTGACTTCTTTGTGGGGATACGTTTCAGGCAACAATTGTCTTTTGTATGGGTGACTCATACACTGGCCATTTGATAAGGTGGCAACTGTAGGAATACTGGCTGTTCAGTATGGTGTGCACCCTCTAAATATGTATCTTCCTATACATATCTCTGTGTGTATATGTAGTTACATATATATATATATGTATATATATATATATATATATATATATATATATATGTATGTATCTGCATATATATATATATATGTGTGTGTGTGTGTATATGTATCTTTGGAATGTTTATTGCTTCCACATTGTACATTCCCTATGGTAGCCAGACTATACTGCATGATATGTTATTGATACCAGCCTGACATCATACAGGTGGGATGGATTACTGTTAACGTCTTGTGCCCATGTGGTGTCAGGTCCGGGGTATGGGACTTGCAACAATTGATATTGTATTGCAGGGCAGATCTGTTTCACTGTGGGGGAATGGGTGATATCAATACTTACAAGACGTATTTAGCTTAGGCCTCCTCACCCCCATTAACAGTGCCTTTGGTCATATATGTATTTATGTTCTCTTTTATATCTATAGATATATATCTGTATATACACTGCTAATTTCCGGTTACAGTTTCTCATACTGATTTAGCTTCTCAATTGCTTAACCTGTGTAGGCATTGCTTACCCCCATGCAAACAAGGTTAAACCCGCTTACTGCTGCTTAAAAGTGCTTACTCCTGCTTACTCCCACGCTAATTTCATTAAAAGAAATGAAAAGGGTTGATAGGAAAGTGGTAGAAAAGGGGCACAAAGAGGGAAACACAGTAGGGAAAATAGCTAGGGATGTGCAGGAAGGGTGGAGGGAAGGTCCATAGTTGCCCATTTCTTTTATAGCAACAGCTATGCCTATGCACTGAATTTGGAAATAGATTTGGACACTCAAACCCCTGAGAGAGGGGTGAGGACAACAATAATATGCTGTGAAGCCAATTAGACCAGATTACATGTATCCAGTGGACACATGCAAAATGGACAGCTATGTATGGGGTGAGATTTTTTGGGGGGAATAGATTGCCCTTTTTTTTAGGTGAGAGTGGGATGTTGGGGAGGGATAGTAGGTATATTTGGGGAGGTAGGTTTGGGAGGATAACAGGCAGGACAGACAAGATGGCATACAGGGGCGGTATATGACACGTGGGGGTAAACACCTCGACGGGGAGGGGTGTTTGTTAATTGGAAGCCCATGACCCCCCCTAGTGGAAACAGTGGGACTGAGGTCCCCACCCATGGGTAGCCACCACTGCACCTTCACTGCCCTGAAGGTGGCTGTGCTGGGGGCTGAGTAGGAGGGCCAGGCCTACCCTCTAGTTGCAACATGTGGCCCTCAAGCCTGCATAGCAGATCTCCAAACTCCCTGTGGAGCTCGCTAAGCACCACGCCCTGGACCTGTCGATAGGTGACAGTGTCCTGTCCGTGCCCGCTCCCAGGTGGGCGAGCCCCATCCTACGAGGCAATTCCACCTGAAGGTGGTGCAGGACCAGTGGATGAAGAGGTCCATGGATGGGCCCCAGACATGCTGGTGCCCAGTGCCATGGCCAGCTGAGGTGGGACAGGTGGGTCTGCTGGGACCGGCCTTCCCTAACATGCTATGGTGTTTCAGGTATAACAGCATGCATAGAGATTCCCATTAACCCAAAACACCAGATATAGAACAATTGCATAGCAAATAGAACACATGCATATATGGAACCACAGTGGCCATTACAACAGCATGCAGGTACATTGATGGCAGCATGCCACCAATGTGGGAGTATTTAAACATGGCACATGCATAGAAACAAATTTAAATATTTATCAAACAATAGGACAGATGTCCCAACAGTAGATTTAATGCGGCACATACCGATTGAGTTGTGTATTTAGTTTATTGTTGCAGATATGGTGGGGGGGAGGAAAGATGTCAATTAACAACTAGTATATTCCTATAGTTTTCATGACTTTCCTAGTCAGTGCTGCGATCTGTACCTTACAGGTATTAGTACACTACCCTATGGCCTTAGTTTGGACAGTGGTATAGATGTAGACAACTATATACATGAACTGAGTTTACCTGCAGTATACACCTCTTACCTGGTATACCTCTAGAGGTATTGTTTGCTAACACTACCTAACTGTTTCTACACATATTCCCAGATTCCAGGTTGATGTTATGCACATACCTGTCCATCTCTTATTGCACACACTCTGGGCATGTCTTGACCACATGCAGGTGAACCGGGACATATTTTGACTATTGCCCTCTTATACCTTGTTTTCACTGACATTTTCCAAATATGTAGAGGCCTGACAGTCAGTTATATGACATGAAATGCTGCCTGCATGTCAAAGATTATCACACTGATATGCCAGGAGGCAGGGTAACAGCCGGCAGATATGGGCCAATTAACTAGACATTCTGGACAATTCTGTACACATGTGGGGTATGATTCTGCATACAGCTTACTACCACTCCCAGGATTCCAACCATGGCTGTGTCTGCTAAAAATAAAACAGTGTCCATCACAGTTGAGCGTGCTGTATAGATATTGCTGTGTATCTCTTGTCTGATTCCTGTCTATAATTCTCCTGTGGTTTTACAATCTGACCTTGTCATTACAACACTCTTATACAGGATTTCTCAGACAGTTTTATTATGTAGCACAGTGTGGGTGACAGTGATGAGTAATACCTTATTATTCAGAGCAACTGCAACACTAACAATGCCATACAATACCAGAGTAAACAGTACCAGTACAGGGTATCAATCTTTTATTTCTAGGCACAGGTTTTGTATCTGACAGATCTGTGGGGGCAATGTTTGTTAGCACTACCTGAATGTTGCCACACATATTACCATATTCCACATTAGTATTATGCACATACATCTCACTCTGTTACTGCACACACCCTGGTCACAGCTTTACAACATGGGGGTGGAGATGGGACATACTTGGCTTATTACTCTCATAACATTTTGGGGAGTTGCTAGATTGACAGGTTTGTTCCTATAGATGTCTGACAATCAGTTGTATTTCTTATTTGCTGCCTAAACATCTGGGATCATCCCACTGATTTGCCAGGGGAACAGGGTGACAAGCAGCAGATATGGGCCAATTTACTGGACATTCTGGATATATCTGTATAATTGTGGGGTATGATTCTGCATACAGCCTAGTACCACTCCCAGGATTCAAACTATGGCTGTGTGTGCTGAAAAGACAACAGTTCACATCTCAGTTGAATGTGCTGTTTGGATTATGTTGTCTGTGTTTTCACTGTTTTCTGTCTAAGTCTCTCTCAGCTGTACTATATGACCTCTTGGTATTACAACAGTCAGATACAGACATTCCTACACATTTTATTTATGTAGCACAATGTGGGCAACAGTGCTTAATACAACAGTACTATTAAGAGATTGCAACTCTATATTATCATATGATAGCAGAGTAAACACATGCAGTTCAGCAGTTAGACCTTTATTGTCAGGCTATTATGCTTTTATTTGCATACAACCTATATGAGACTCTTCCTGTCATATTCTCTGGTGTATGCAGTACATGCCTTAAACAATACAGGCTTTATATAGGCAATTAACTTACTACTACTTTTAGATTTATTTCCTATGACAGTACATGCAAGAGTATTATTAACCTGCCTCACGTCACAACCACTGCAATCTACAGGCATGGACTTCCTGGTTCGCAGCTAGCTCATCTGCCACTGTGAAAGACATAAGAGGAATATTTAGCCATACGTATCCATAATATACATGAGCTGGCAATTATTAAACAGGTAGTGGACTGATACTTACACACGGCTGGGACATACCCTGTCCTCCTAGCCTCTTGGATCCACTGATCCAAGAGATCCCCCTTTCTCTGCTTCAGGTCGGCATATTGATGCCTGACCTGCTCACCAGTTTGGGGTATGCCAGTGGCACTGGTGAGGTCATGGGTGAGACGGTCCCTGGCTTCTGCTTTGTATTGGGAACCCTTGTACTGGCCCTGCAGCAGTCTCTGGTCATGGTCTTTTACAAGGAGTCCTACCATGACTCTGGACTCCTGGATGCCCCAGCCCTTCGCCCGGAAGCACACACCCTTTCCAATACCAGTCATAGTGCCTACAGGAGGAAGCTGCAACCAGTTATGAGATGTATTCCCACCTGTGGGGTTTAAATAGGGCCAATTTCCTGCACTTTGCCATGATTGGACAGTTTTGAAAATGCTAAGCTATGGGCAAACCTGCTTACCTAAGGCTGGCATTGCTTGAAGGGGTATACCAATGGGCAAACTGATTTTAGCTGGCCTACACATTGCTTACACCTAGTAATCAGGGCTGTGCAAAGCTTAGCATTGCTTAAATTTTAATGTGCATATTATTTGCTGTTTGGCATTGACTTATTATTCATTACATGTTATATATGTGTCTGGTATCCATAAGTCATGTGTACGTACACTGTATGGGGTCCTTGTATTTATTAGGGGATTTCAACACTTTATCACAATGACATCTCACATCTGGACTTAATGCAGTACTCCAGTTTACATATTTATGTTATGTAGTAGGTTATACAACATAAAACTGTATATACATTCCTTTCACATGTTAAGTTTAATATTCCTATAGTAAGGATCTGTTTGGTGATATCTCAGTCTTATGTATTGTTGTGATGGCTTAGTGGTTAACTAGTGTGACTATAGTGTACAGGGTCTTGGGTTCAAGACCTGCAAGGGCTGTTTATTTTGTTTCTGGCCAGAACAGCGGCTGTTGCATACAGAGTGATTAAGGCACTTTTAAGCAATTGTAAGTGGGTTTATGTGAAGGTAAGCAATGCTAACCTCCGGTTAAGTATGCTTACAGAGAGTTAGCTTCAATATTGTTTAACCTGTGTGCGCATTGCTTACCCCACGTAAACGGGCTTAAACCCACTTACTACTGCTTAAATATGCTTACTCTTGCTTAATAGTGCTTACTCCAACTTACTACTGCAGTAATTTAGATAGTAATGTCAAGTGGTTCTTGGGAAGGTGGTGGATTTGGAAACTCTATGGATTTATCATTCACTACACATTCTACCTTCGATTTGTATCCCTGATTCCTGTGTACATATACTGTATGGGGCACTTGTGATTATCTGTGGATTTTACAACATTATGACAATGACAACTCCCATCTGCATTGAATGCAGTACTCCAGTTCACAAATATATGTTATTTAGTAGGTTATGCAACAAAAAGTATTGGTCATAAAGTGATTTGACATGGAAAATGGAATATACTGGAGTGGGACACGAACTGGGAATGACTGCCCGTAAAGCGAATGCTCTGCCTACTACACTATTGCAGTACTGCTTCATTTGCATATATCTTGCTTTTTATCCTCTTGTGCCATTTAAGCTGCATTAAACTTAACTAAGCGGCAAACCCACACATCTACAGTTAAATTTTATCTGTTTCATAAATAAAATAAAGGCTTCTTTATATTTCATGTTTTAACTATTGTTCTTATAAACTTGGGGGGATGTTGCTGGGGGAATGGGAGCACCTATGAGTGGTCTCGCTCATTCTTATTCCTAAACTGCTGTTCTTGATTGCAGGGGGGTGTGTATTCAGAGAGCTCTGCTCTCAGACACGCCCCCTGCACTTGTACATGCTCTGTGTCCATTTAGGAGCTCAGGCAGCATGCCTTCATTGATATGCATGGTGTTCTGCCATCTTGCTCTTAAGCGGCTGCTTCCGTGCAGGACTTAGCTAGTCCTGCATGGAAGGATAGTGAATCTGGGGGATAGTGTTAAAGCAAGATATGCTGCAGGTAAGTGAGATAAGAAATAAATGCTGGAGTATTGCTCTGATATGAGAGTGAAGGAAATACAGTGGTAATGTATAGTTCTGGAGAAGATATGATGCCAGTATTGTTGGGTATAATACTGATTTTCACTGAAATCAGCAAGTGAAATGATTCTGAGGGAAATGGAGATAAGCATAGATTATGTGTGGAAAAAGCACAAAGGAAGGAGGAAGAAAACAGATAAAACCATTCATACAAAGGCATGAACTATTAAGTTAAATGGGTGGATATATTATATAACCCAACAGTGTAGGTGGGGTTACTAATTAGTAACTACTTAATTAGTAGAAATACCAAAATGCAAAACCAATAGTCACAAATGAGAACCAAAACTGAAACTTGAAATGAATTATACAATAACACTGAGGTCCACATGCCTCAGAAATGTCTTAGGTTGCTGGAATTATCCAGTTGGTCCTTTAGATGTGTATGCAGATAATCAGATGAAACTGTTGCTCAATAAAACAGGTATGGGCAAAGTAATACACAGTTCTGAAAACTTAACAGCAGATCATAATTATACAGTATTGGACTGCAGATGGTAAAACAATGCAGACATATGAGTCAGTATACAGAAATTATCAAACTGTTGAATGCAGAAGTATGTATTTCAGAAATTCCCTAGGTGAGAATCAGGGTAGGGAATACATTTACTCCTACTTGCAATAATTTTTTACTGGTAGATACAAGCAGATCACAGGCCTTAGATTAGCAAGAAAGTAATATTATACCTTAAGCACATCAATGTAAAGCTTTCTAAAAACAATGTACTCTTTTATTTTTTATCCAGAGCCTGTTTGTGCCTAGTTGTGGGGACAGAAGAGTGTGTTTCTAGAATGTGGGGCTTCAGGAGAACCAGGAAGAAGCAGTAGAAAAGGTAACTGTGGCAGAAACATTGGGTTTCATTGGGACTTGCTGTTTAAAAGTTTGTCTTAATGAAAATGGCATATTTTTAATTGACGTGGAAAATGTTCATATATATATCAGTGCTACTCATATCACTGTAAATACAACCGCTTTGTGTTTTTATGGTAGAAATATATATTAACTTTGGGGGTCGTCTAGGGTGATGATCAGAAGCAAATAACAGCATGAAGGGATTTAAATGGTGATGCTGGCCTATCGAGATACATGTCAGCATAAGCAGCGATCTATATAGGGTAGGTATCTGTGTTTACAGTAAAGGAATTCATTATGCCAAGTTGGAAGATCATTTATTTATAGCAGTTCCCTTATACCATCACTTAATTGCAGTGTCTGTGAACATGTGTGTGGAGGGCATGTATCACTTTATGCAAACACACACCATGTAATTAGTACTTCTATATAAATATCTTTGTTTGGAGTACAACACTATACATACATACATACATACATACATACATACATACATGCATATTGCTGTCTAGTAAATCATTCACTTTTGTGTTTATTTAACTTTATTGCAAATTACATTCGTCATACAACATCTGCAATATTGTTTATGCCACATGCTTGTACCAGCCTTATGCATTTTTTGTGGTGCTCATTATATGTTCATGAAATGATTTCCACTGGCTACCTACATAAGGTACATGAACTAAATGTATATTTATGATTGATCGCTATTCTAAATGTACATTTCTATGTGCTTGCTATCTGGTGTGACTGCTTGGTGTATGTATGAAATGTGGCCATTTGTCCACATATGATGTATTGGCTGAATATTAGCAGGACATATTGCCTGCTGCTGATTTCAAGTTTCTACAAAAAACAAAACTATAGTCTGACACATGGTGTTACTTTCATATGTCTAAGTGAATTGATGTCCATTTAGTAACTAGGCTGTCTTTAGTTTCATTTTCATTGACACTGTTCTGATGCTATCATGTATATAATACAGAACTAAATGTATTGTATATCATATACTGTAACACATGGTTTAACCATTGGTGCTTGGTTTTGTTGACATTCAAAACACTGGTGTATTTCCCTTCCTGGTTGTTGACTTTCATAGCACCATGGCCCTCAAAGTCCCAAATTCAGGTATGTGCATGAACATGCTTACAAAGCATCTTGTATTTTCATTCCCCCAAGCTTGGTTACCAGGATAATCAGCTGGCAAATTTCAAAAGGTGACAGAGAAGTGGGCCATCAACTGATGCTCACAGAGGTAGGATTGTGAGAATGTGTGTTTTGATTCTAACCCTACTCTTTGAATGAAAGCATCATTGTAGTCTGGGGAGGCAATAAGGTATGGTCAAGGAAGCATATCTGTCCTGAGCCATGAATGGACGCATACTCCCAACCTGGTAATCTCTGCTTACCCCGGTCTTCAGCAGGACTTAAGAGACCTGCCTAGCATCTACACTTAGCCTTATCTTTCCCAGGAGATGCATGTCCATCCTCCTCTTATCTGAACCATGAAGTGGCTGAGCTACTAATTAAACTTTGGTCTCCTGACTCATAATCAGGGTTTTACCTCTCTGCGTCACTGGTGAAGCTCATGGAATCTCATACCTTTAGGAATTGCAACAGTGGAGCCTCTGCAAGACACAGCTTCTGAAGGTCATGTTCTTTGACCCAACCAATGTCCTATCATGACCTTCAAACCTCATTCTCATAGGTATATTAATTCTAACCCCTTAGGACTGCAGGCTAGAGCCAGAGACTGAGGCTGCTAATGCATGCTCGCAAGTGTGCACGTGCTCATTTGTGTGTGTGTGTGTGTGTGTGTGTGTGTGTGTGTGTGTGTGTGTGTGTACATACGAGGATGAAGTATCATAGTAGGAGATTACAGTACTGCTACATCTTCTGCCTATTAGCTAGCAGGAGCAGATACAAGGTTATGCAATGTCAGACCTAGGGGTACAGTGTGTATATGACCTTCTTATCAGTGCTGTGCTTGGCTTGAGTGTGGAACACTCCTTATTTGGGTTCACTCCATAAGTTTCTTTTCATACAGTGTCCTGTTCCAGGCCATCCTCCAGAGGCTGCTCTTGTGTGGGGCCTAGTCCAATATCTTCCACTGAGAGGGATAAGCTGGTCTCTCTCATCAGTCCCATATTGCTCCATCAGTGTAAGAACCACTAAGTGAACCTGGGTTAGCTTGGATGAACTCAGGAATCAGTTCCTCTGTGCCACCACATAGATGACTTTCTGAAGTTCACTTTGTCCTCCTGTCAATGAATTGGGTAGTTTGCACAAGGGTGAAAGGCTGCTATACCTATATTCAAAACTAAAAACCTTGGTTCACAATTAACATCTGCATGCTAATCTAGTAAAAGACAGACAACTGTGGCTATATATTAAAGATTCCTTTCTTATAATTCTTGTAATTCTACACTGTCAATGGATAGCAAGCATAGTGTGCTACCCAGGATAGAGATTTATAGGGGTACTGCTAGATTATTCTGATGTCATTTCCAAAGAAGTTCTTGTCTTTTCTGCTATAGGGGATAGAGCAGTATGTAGTTTCATAAATGTATATTATCAATTTGCCTTTAAATTGTTTGGGCTGCACAAGAATGAACTTCTAGCCAATGACACTGTTTAAGTTAATTTTAAGAAATGCCAACTTACAAGAAATGCTAATTTAGCTATTTTCAAACCAGCTGCTTCTTCTCACTCTATAAATATCTTGCCACTAACAGAAGTTTTAAGGAGAAGAATGATTTTTGAGATTCACTGTTCTACTGTGTTTTGGGTCTTTTTTTTTTTGGCTTGTTGGCACTCAGCAATTTGAGTGTCGACATTTCAACAAGGAACCTGTTGTGTCTAATAATAACTTAGCTCACTAATAAATATATAGATGCCATTTTAGTGTGAATGGCCGCTTGTAATTTAGTGATGATTGAGAGAGCATCACGGAGGGAGTATGGCAGTTGTGGTATAAAGAAGTTTAATAATTGATGCAGAAACTTTTGGTAATTGCTATAGCTTTTAAAGGCATCAGCCTGGATCCTGACACTTCCTGTTTGTGCTTAGCAATGAAAAATGCATTAATTAAACTGGATATGATTAACCAGATATCATGGAATATAGGTAACAGAGATTGTTAAGTGGTATTTAAAGAATTCAATTAAAAAAAAAAAAAAAAAAGATTTTGAAGTATGTACATATGCTGGTGAATAGAGACAAAGGTAACTAATATTCAGTTACTGATCACTTTGACTGAATGTGTCGTTATTTATTTTATTTATTTATTTATTTATTTATATTTGGTGACCGGGAGTGTCCATTTTCAGCGGAGGCCTGGGGAGAAAAGCTCCACAGTTAAAATAAACAGACAGTAATTACATTGGATTACATAGCGATTAACAATTTACATAGCAATTACTTACAACATATTTACAGATGAAGAACATAGTACATCAGTAGACAACTAGAGTCTTTATCTGTGAAGTACGTAACAGACATTAACAAATGTTACAAGAAGAAGTTCCTGCTGTATAATAAGTACTGGCTTATGAGCATCTGAGCTTGCTATAATCAAGGTAGTTAGTGGAGTGGAAAGAAAGGTAGTGGTTGGATGGGGAGGGTGATATTAGAGTGGGAGTTGCAAGGGCATAGCCAGCATGTTTTAGGTGCGCTTTTAGTAAAGTTTTGAAGTGGGTGCATGATGGTATGGAGGTAATTGTGGGTGGGAGGGAGTTCCATAATTTGGCTATGGTGCAAGAGAATAGTGCTTCACCAGCAGAGTTATTGGCTTTAGTTATGTACATATTGCAGCAGACCAATAATCAATATTAATTATTTATGGTGCCCTGGAGAAAACTAATGGCAGTCATGTTCTTTTAACATATTCTCTAGAAATGCAATTTCTTTCAGAGGAAAATTCTCCACAGTGTCTTGTCTGTTAAAGCTGCTAATCTTGAACATGTTCTACATTGTCTGGGAGACACAGACAAAAATTTGCTTGACTTTTTCAGAGAAGATTGATGAAAAGGTTGAAAAATTTCCCAGATGCTGCATATCACAGATGGTGAACACCTAACTTTGAACCTATTTCCTTTACCATCTCAGGTACTGGGGGAGCTGGTGTGGAGGGTGGACTACATGTCAACTCCAGATTACACATCCTGGGGAAGGAATATTGTTTGGTCTGCTGCAATATGTACATCTGGTGAAGAACGACTACCATGGAAAGAGCAGCATGACAGCCTAGATGTGTGGGTCAGCTACGCAGCTTGTTGGCTTATTTAGCCAGAAGCTGGTGAAAGCATAGAAGTGTGCATGCATCCATGGGTCTGGAATTGTGGAATGTTGACAGTAAGCTACTGCAGAGATTCAGTACAGTAAGGCCAACAAAACCCTGACTGCTGTCTGGATAATGGCTTCCAATGACTACCCCCTGAAATAGATTGAACTGGACCAGTCAGAGTTAATGGTCAGCCAGCCCAGAGAGAAAATAACAAGAAAAATAAGAGACAAAACTAAACAAATTGCATGAATTACTGTAAAAATCATATATAGAATCAAAAATCTGCCTATATTCTTAAAATATGGAATGCCTCTGGAAGCTTGTGAAATAAAATATTAGTTAAATCTTAAAAGGCAGCTAAATTTTAAGTCTCCAGTTAACAGCCACTTCATAGAACATGATCTCAAAAAACGAAAAAAAAAAAAAAAAAATCATGGTGTGTTAATTCAGAAATCTGAGCTAGATTACTAAAATATAATGAGGCTGATGGTAAGATGAATCAGGTGTAGAGAGCTTCCAAAGTACGGATAAATTAATTTCAGTATTATTGGGACATGTTTGCAGCTCCGGATTAATTTTTTTCCAATCGTAATATGGTCAGATTAACTAGCCTGTGGGGCATGTGAGGAGTAACATTATTGATAAATGAATAAATAAATAAAAAGGCTATTTGTAGAAGAGGCATCCATAAGTGAACTGTGCCTTTCTTCATATAATCAAATTAAATATTAAAGTAAGTTTCATGAAATAATATGTCATGACACTCAGCTTCTACAAAATGTACTTATCAGTGATTTTTTTTTTACTTTAATCTATTTATTAACTAGGTAAGTCTACTGGACAAATTGCTCCTTTTCATGGCATCTGGGGGCACTGTCTGGTTAAGTGATTTGCTCAGAATTATACAGTAGGCATATGTAGCAGCCTTCTAGCTGATCAGTGGGAGTGGTAAACACTAGATAGCCTATCTACCACAAGGGGAGTGGTTTCTGGCCCAGAAATTGTAGTTTATTGTCCGTTTGGGCAGTTTTTCCATCCCTTTCAACTTTCTGCTTTAAAAGCCCGCATTTGCATGGGTTTGCCCTTGTTTAAGCTCTGCTCAGCGGCGCTGAGCTGAGGTAAACTATTACTGGTGCCAGAACATCTGCTCTTCAGTTTTTCCCTTAGATATTGCTACTTCTTTCCCTCTTGCACATCAAATTGCCTAATTGCTTTACACTTCGAAAGGTTTTGGTAGCAATTATTATAGCACACCTAAGAGCCATCAACACTAGTCATTCTTCAAGGAAATAGCTCCAGTACTTAGTAGTCATGACCACCCCTCCTGGCATGATTAAAGGACAGTTCTCTGTGCTTTCTCCTATTAACCTGGTGCACTTGGGCATTTTGAGGCAGTGTAGCAACTGCCTCATGTACACAGACAACCCTCTCCTCTTACCTCCAAACACTCAGACTTGTGAGAGATGCACTTATATCACCAAACTAGAAACTATTCACTCTCCAGCCAAGACCGGACTAGCTGGTCAAGAGGAGGTCAACACCTGCATCACACCACATGGAACACATAGCCCTCCAGAACACCCACTATCACAGCTCTCACATAAAAACACAAACCACACACCCACCTTCACGGAGGCACTCAATCGAAATTTACCCAAACAGCAGAGACCTCCAAGACAGAAATGCAGTCAACCACCACAACACAGCACAAACCACAGGACACATAGCTCACCTCCACAGTGTGCCCCTCAACCTAAGCCGCTAAGGCTAAACACCTTGTCCAATACACTAATCATAGGTGACTCAATGGTGAGGCACACAGATGTCTACTCACTAGGTTGAATAAGGAGAAGGTAACAGTCAGCTGTCTATCAGGTGTCAGAATCCAACATGTAACACACACACACTCAGGTCACTCCACAACAAGTACAAGTATGACTCTGTCATTGTCCATGTGGGTGTGAATGACCTGAGACACACCTCTCTGGACTACATGAAAACAGACATGGTGGAGCTCTCGGATTATGTGGCCCAGGCAGGTATGACACTAGACCTGAGCAGTATCCTACCATCACCCAGAATGATACTGCAGTACAAGCAAAAAATTATTGACTTCAACAATTGGCTAAGTTTCTGGTGTCATTCTAAGGGGATCCAGTATCTGTCTGCTTGGGATGACATGACTGACAGACCTCGATGTTTTGCCAGAGATGGCCTGCATCTGTCACCCCTGGGTTTCCAGGTACTGGCTAAGGCTCTTGCTACCCCTATAGTCACATTTTTAGGCAGTGTTCCAAAGACCAAATTACCACAGTAACAGCTATAAATAAATGCAATCTGAGGGTCATGCTGCACAATGCTAGAAGTCTAAATCTCAAGATGCACTCACTCGAAGCACTCCTCAAAATTGAGAACATCGAATTTTGTGGAGTAACTGAGACCTGGTTTAATGTGGCAGAAAGCACCCCTGCCCTACCATGCTATCACTTATTCCATACCTTTCGGTCCTGAAACATGGACTGAAGTTCCAAAGGTGGTGGTGTCTCCATATTCAAAAAGGATATGCACGCCTCCAGACTAGTAGCCCAGCATAATGCATCTGAGATACTTCAGGTACAACTGACATTGCGTAAGAATGTGATCCAGTCCATAGCCTGCTATAGCTCCCCAACCATGTCCCTAGAGTCTCACTCCATGTACCTAAGCAACCTGCAATCTTCAGGGTCCAACCCAACACTCTCTTACTAGCAGACTTCAACAACCCCTCCATTAACTGAGAAAACTACTTAAGCACCAATGCACTGGCCCAATGCTTCCTGGAATTCATTGGTTCCAATGCCCTGGACCAGCTCATTCTTATCCCCACTAGAGGAAGCAACATCCTTGACCTGGTTATTACTAACATGGGCAACCGTTGCTCTACACCAATAGTCAATTCCTCCCTGGTTAGATCAGACCACAAACTAATCACCATGGAAATCCACATCTTAACCCCCCCCCCCCCCGCGAAGGTATCAATCATGAATAACTTCTCCAAAGCTGACTTGGACACCTAAAAATAAAGTTGGCTAACTTTACTGTACCTATGCCAATGGAAAATATATGCATGACTGCTGAATCATATACCAATGCACTGTATGAACATGTACATAAATGCATGGAACTAGCCACACCCAACAGAACCAAGACACTCTCCTCCAAAAAAAGAAGCCAGTCTGGTGGTCCTCTGCCATTAATAAACTCTACAACAGAAAGAAGAACCTGTTGCAGAAAAAGGTGAAGTCCCAAGACTGGAAAAATTCCCTTATTAGCCTAAACAAAAAGTTGAGATCCCTCATCAAAACCTCCAAAGCCAGCAATGAAGGTGGAATTGTGGCAGACACTAAAAACAATCACAAAGCCTTCTTTAGTTATATCAAGAATATCCATGGCAATACCCAGATTTGCTCTGAGTTCCTGCACAATGGTACCTCCAATACTGAGCCAGCAGATATTGCCAACATACTGGCCGACAGATTCAGTGCCAACTTTACCACTCTCTTCCTCCTAAAGGACCAATCTCAATACCGGAAGAATGCCAGGCACCCTGCATTACTGCAGCACAGGTTAAAGCTGCGTTGCCTAAGGCCAAGAATACAGCTTCCATGGGACCTGAAAATATCCCTGGCTGTGTTCTACATGAATTACAAATTTTACTGGCACCACATCTGTGTGCTCTGTTTACTCACAGCCTCACCTCAGGCTTTTTCCCTACGGAATGGCACACTGCTACAGTCATCACTCTCCATAAAGGAGGAGCAACCACAGACCCTGGAAATTATTGCCCCATTAGCCTAATGAGTCTGATATGTAAGGATATGGACCGCATCATCATGGACCTAATTAACAAGGATACAGGGAATCTCCAAACTCTAGATCCCACACAATTTGGTTTTGTGAAAGGTAGATCATACCTGCTCAACCTGGTTGACTTCTTTGAGTCCATCATCAGAGCGGTGGATGAAGGTAAGGCAGTTTATACAGTCTACCTCAATCTGGCCAAGGCCTTTGATACCATTCCTCACTCAGGAATTATTGATAAACTCGCCAAACTACGCATCAACCCCTATGTCATTAGATGGGTTGCAAACTGGATCACAGATAGATACACAGTGTGAAAGTAGCGGACTCCAAGTAAGACTGCTGACCAGTCATGAGTGGAGTCCCAGAGGGATCGGTCCTGGGTCCTCCCTGTTTGGCATCTACTTCTCAGAAGTCCAGGCCAACACGGAGGGACTCTGGCTGACCAAATTTGCAGATGACTGCAAGCTGGGAGCCATTATTAACTCCCCAAGTGATGCAGAGATCCTACAGAAAGGCCTCACTGAGACCAATGACTGGTGTCAAAATCATGGCCTTAAGCTTAATGCCAAAAAATGTGTTGTCATCTCCTTTGGATAAAACTCAGTTCCCACATATTACCACATTGATGGGAGCCCACTGAAGACTGAAGGCATTATAAGAGATCTGGGAACACAGGCTGACAGCAACCTCTCCTTCGACCACCACATTGCCACTGTGGTCAGAAAGTCCTTCTGAGTGGCTCATCCCATTACCAAGGGTTTTGCATCCAGGAAGAAAGTGGTCATCATTTCTCTCTACTTTTCCCTCATTAGACCAATCATAGGGTATAATGCCCCATTTGGCATGTACCTCACTAGACACCTGCAACAGCTGGAGAGGCCACAAATGTACCTCACAAAGAAGATCCTAGGCCTTAAACACATGTCCTACATGGACAGACTCAAAAAACTCCAGCTATTCACTGTCTCATATTGTCTACTAAGAGGTGATCTCTGCTTGACTTACAAAGCCATGTCTGACCCAGCTCTGTTAGAAATCCTACATCTAAAGAAATCTCAATCCCTCTGCAACACATGCTCCAGAGACCTCAACCTCATTACCACAATCAACAGAACATGCTGGAGGGACAGGTTCATAACTCAGAGACTGCTCATACTCTGGAATAGACTTCCCATACATGTCAAGCAGAGCACCTCACTAGCCTTCTTCAACAGAAATCTTGATGAGTGGATGGGAAATAGAAAGTTCACCTCTGGGATCACTCCAGTGGCTCTAATTGATAGATGCACTGGGAACTAACGACGGGCGGCACAATACCAGGTCACATCTATGGGCTAGGCTTGTAAAGGCCCCTGGGCCATTAGCCTAGTGCCCACCTATGAACCTACATGGTGAGAGAAGGAATCAAACCCTGTATCCTTGACTACATGTGACAACTTTTTAACAGCTGAGAGATATAATCCTCTGTGCTAACTGCCAGACTGACTCCAGGTATAATGATTCAAACATTCTATCTTACTAGACTGTCTAGCAAGTCCTTCAGAAAGTTACACTTGATTTTTCTTGATTTAGATCCAGGCATACAGATGCCTTCCATCCTTATGATCTAAAAGTGTCTTACCCCTTTATAGCCAGACAAATGATACCCATAATAAATCCTTCTCGTACCACCACCACCAGCCAAGTAAAATAGCAATAGCAGTTTTTGTTTGTTTCATTCCACCAGGTCCCACCCCACACACACAAAATACCCCAAAACACAATCAGTTTACTAGTATAATACAATCAGTTTATTAGTATAATACAATCAGTTTATTAGTATAATACAAACAGTTTATTAGTATAATATAATCGGTTTATTAGTATAACACAACCAGTTTATTAGTATAACACAATCAGTTTATTAGTATAATACAATCAGTTTATTAGTATAATACAATCGGTTTATTAGTATAACACAATCAGTTTATTAGTATAATACAATCGGTTTATTAGTATAATACAATCAGTTTATTAGTATAATACAATCAGTTTATTAGTATAATACATCACTTTACTGTGAATGAAATGAAGATTTTAAACCAGTAAACTGCATAACTCAGAAGCAGCTGAAAAGCCCACTTTCTACCAAGGCCCTGTTGATCCGGTAGCCTGATGGAGTTCTCTACCTGTCTGGCCTGTCCCCCTCCAGTTGAGTGGCATCCTCACTGTTCTACCCAGGCAAAGCAGCTACTAGACATATGCAGGTTTGTACCCAGCTCACAATTCCTTGTTCTGAACTTGAGGTGACTTAAGAAAGCAATAGGGTGGCATGAAAAGGAAGGAAAGCTTTGCAGCTACTGCCCATCAGTGGTAGGGAGAGGGGAGGGTGAAAATGTTGGCTGCCTCACTGAAATGATGAAAGGAGCTCCATGGCCAAAAGATTAAATAATGCTCTGCCTTTGTGAGCTATAAGCTGGCCAATCAACCAGTGAGGCAGAGGGACCAGGTGGTCTGCAGCACAAATCTCCTTTGGCCTTGCTTTCCCATATAAAACACCAAAACACAATAATGGATATCATGACCAGTTTGTTAGTATAATGCATCACTTCACCATGAATGAAATCAATATTATAAATTACTAAACCACGTAACTCAGAAACAGCAGAAATGTCAAGTTACCACCAAGGCCTGGTTGACTAGGTATAATGACAGACTGCTCTAGCAGTCCAGCCTGCCCTCTTTCAGCTTAGGGGCATCTTAACTGTGTCCACATGCAGCTTTGTAGACAGCTTACAGTCCTTTTTCTGAACTTGGAGTGACCCACAAAAGGGGTGAGAAGAATGAAGAGGGGAGAAGGCTGTGTAGTAGTTGCCCAACAGGCTATCAACTAAGCAGCCTGTTCCTCACACACTTTTCTGGCCATAAATTGGCTATACAAAAATGACAACTTTTAACAAGGATTTTAGTAATTGATTTGCCAAACTTCCCACCCATTTTGTTTATTATTTTTTAATATTTAAGAACATTCTGAAGCATTATTGTGATAACAGTTTCTTCAAGTAAGGCCAGAGAATAGCTGTTGTATTTTAACAAGGTCTCTCAAAATGTAAGACCTAGTCTATACTTAGGGATCTTACCAATATCATTGCCATCTAGGTGTATAATGAGGATATGTAGCTGACCTAATTCACCTAACACATGATAGATCACTGGCAGTAAATGATTTATGCTCATAAAACCAAAATCTTTCCAAAGTATTTCAGAAATATGAGGATATAGACCCAGGTTTAGTCTTCCTTTCCAGACCTTTGATCTGTTTGGTATATGGTATATAAATGAGTGTCCTATGTTGACTACATGCAAACAAACTATAAGCAAATAGAATGCCACAAACATAACAAAAAAACAAGTATGTATGGGGATGACCATGTATTTGTCCTGTTAATTAGTTCTACTGATTGACCATCAATGCCCAAAGACAAGGCATGACCCACTCTAAAGGAATGGTGCAAATAATCCTCACATAGTAAACCCTGAGAGCGTAGAACCTTACACAAACAGATACTGAGGTCCCTGTGGAGTAACAGAATCCCATTCAGAAAAGAAGATTTTAAACTGTCAAAATTATAAGGGTGAGAATGCCTTTATAGGGTAGTGAACCAATGCAGTGGGCAGAGATTGCAGATCTGTCTAAAGTAATTTGCTGACCAACACCCGACTGGTCCGTCTTAGATCTCTCAATATAAACTAACATGGCATCCTCCACAACTGACAGATAGGACCACTTTAAGCCCCCAGAGAGTTCCTTAATATAAACATCCCCAAAATACAACAAAGTAAAAAGGGTGAACCAAAGTGTATAAATATTATTAATGGGTGAAACTGAATGGACACCTTCAAACATAGCTTTTAGTAATGATTTACCAATAAAGCAGTGCGAATCAGATTGTATGCCCTGAATCCTGACCCAACCATTTAGCAGTCTGGTCACCATGAAATCCTGAAGACCACAAGCTGTTGTAAACAGGCTTAGTGCAGAAAAATTTATCCTAACTGTACTAGGTGGTTTGTCTTTCACCCACTGGCATGCAGTAAAAGGTGAACTGACTATGACTACTTTTCCTTTGGGAAGCAAATCCAGAAATATTTAAAAGCTCTAATGGCTGCCTCATAAGATTTCCTAGTATTACTGACCCACAAATTCCATCAAAGAACCTCTTTTATCCCTGTCCAAGCATGCACAATTCATTTGGAGTGCTTGTGGCCAAAGTTGCTGTATTCAAGGACAACTGCCAATATTTGTACACCTACAGATAAGAAAGATTATTAGCAAGTACATTGTAAATACCTGGGATGTGTTCAACAGAGAAAGATAAAACTATGCATCATTAAGTGTCTCAGAAGTGACTGAACCCACAAAGGCATGGATGACATTTTGTTTAGAATTTGCACCACCACCAAGTTGTCAGACTGAAAAATCTCTTGCGTGTTCTGCAAATCATTCTATATAACAACCACTGCCACCCAGATGACCAGTAATTCTAGGAAGGCTATGTTGTTTCTCCTTTATGATGACCAAACTGCAGGACAAGGAGCAGAGAGCCATTGCCCTTTAAAATATGCTCCCATTTTGAATTCCGCAGCTGCTTCAGTGAACAGTTGTAGTGGATTGTTTACTACTAATTCTTATCAAAATGATCTGACATTGAAGTTGGCCAAAAATATGGACCACACTTGGAGGTCTAATTTTATTTTCCTGGTTACCTTGACCCTGTGATACTTCTTCTGTCCACTTCAAAGCAAATTAGTTAATGATCTCATAAAAGTCCTACACAGGGCCACATCCCTACAAACAAAATTTAAAAGTCCATCCATTGCCATCACCTGGCTCAGTTACACTTGTTTGGCTGACAAAATGATCAAATATGAATGCTCAAAATTTCCAGCTTATCCTGAAGGAATCTAAATGAATTGGAACTGACATCAACTTCAAGACCTAAAAATGTAATAGTCTTTGAAGGATCTTCTATATTCTCTTGTTCTAAAGGTACCTCAGTCATAGATGCTGAAATGATGAGATGCCTGTCCTTGTGCCCTGTGCACCCTCACCCACAATCAAGAAGTCTTCCAAATAGTGGACATCATGTTGCCTAGGGGAAGTCTGCTCCCAACACCATTGCAAGGCTGTACTAAATTTCTCAAAAGAAGCACATGCCAGTGCACACTCCATAGGCATTGCCATGTCAAAGAAGTAAAACCCCTCAAAATACATTACTATACAATGACAATCCTACAGGGAAACTGGGAGAGGCTGAAATACTGATATTACATACAAATTAGCCAACCAGGGATATTGAAAGTCTTGAATTGTATGCATGGTGTAAGAAGATGAATTAAATGGAGTTGCCCCCATTTTTTTTCTTTGTAACACCAAATCTAATGGGGACACTTACAAATTCTAAAACGAAGAGAATGAAAGGGGTCTGCAATTCTACCTTTTGCAACATCCTTGTACAAAAAATCATTTACAATTGCCTCTTTAACTTTAACAGAGTTGTGTACATTGGTGGAGGCCTGAGGTTTGATGGGATAACCTGATGTTAAACCTTGCTTTAATTCCACCTTGAACTGAGAATCAGGACCTGAGAATCAGGATAATCTTTTATGAAATCAAACAGGATATCAATTTTAATGGGGGATTGTACAGATACCAATTGGAAGCTCCAAAAAGGAACTGCATCTCTTGACTCCTCAAAAAAATGGTTCATCACATTCTACTGACTTCTTAGAAATAATCTATGTTTTAATTTGATAGACTAGGTTGACCAGTAATTCCCTTTAGCCTTGTTTTGTAGTTTAATTTTATCTTTCTCTGACAGAATACTACAACAGTGAGAAGTAGGATATCTGCTGTTATGGCAAGATCTTGCACAACTGTACCATGTCCTTCCTTATCAGTGTTGCACTATTCTTTATTCTTGGGAGAGTACAAAAGCTACTGGAAAGGATGGCAGGAGGAAGCCACAAACGCATGAAAGATGGCCCTGGCAAAACCTGTCCTAGGTCTTAAAACAGCATCCAACTTGTAATGTTTGGTAAAAGTGTGAACAGAAAACCAAGTAGCAGCTTACAAGATTGATCTGGTATTCAGACCCTTGAAAAAAACTCACTAGAAGATGCTGCTATCCTGGCAGAGTGAGCACAAATGGAAGAGAGAAGCTACTTGCCATAAAAAGAACAACAAAAAGAAATAGCCTTAGAAATCCAGGAGGAAAAGGTTTGCTTAGACACCGCCAAATCCAATTTCCTGGCATGAAAGTAAATGAAAAGTTGCTCAGATTTTATAATATGGTTTACCTTGTCCAGGTGATATTTCACTGTCTGTGCAAATCCAAGGTGTGAAGAACTCTCTCACTGGTTGCCGGTGGAGAAGGGACAAAATAAGGAACGTGAATAGACTGATTCAAGGACAAATCATTAACCACCTCCAAATCCAGAGATACCAGAAAAGCTAGAGGAAGCAACAGAGGGGAAAGTGTTGAAGAGATAACATCCTGAAGGAAGGACCTTAAGAAGGGTTTTGAGAAAGGACAGGACTAGGATGGGCCTCCATTACACCTCCATCCTGGAAACCAGAAACATCCTGGAATAAAATCCTGTTCCCTGCTGAGACAAGAAGAACAGGTTGGATGGTTCCCTGATGCATTAGATCCCACAGAACCCAAGGAAAAGGAGGAAGCTGACAAGGAGGATAATGAGGAAGGCCAGAAAATGGAGGAAAAGACTTCCAAGTCATACAATAAGCATTTTGGATGATGGGAGAACCCAGGTGTCTGATGTTATTTGTTGCTAAATGGAAAGGAAAGGGAGGAAGAGGTGAAGAGAGGAGAGGAGAGGAAAAGAAAGGAAAGGAAAGTCTTGCTGAGGGGAAGGGGAAGCTGGATATCAGATAGAGGCAGATTTGTCAGAGAAAAACAGTTTATGGCCCCTAGAACTCTGAGTGGGTTTGTCTGAAAAATCCACTTAAGTGCCCTCTTGCTCCTAGCAGGTTGTCTAGGTGACTTATGGACAAAAGAAGATTTAGATGGATAGTTCTCTGAAACTTAGGTACAGGGGGAACGAAGATTTGCTTCTAGTCTTGCATAACCTTACCCTTATTTTGAAGAGTTTTCAGCAATCCTGTAGGCCACTACCAAAAGATTCTTGTTGTCTAAGGGGGAATCTAAAGATCTGGCCTTAATGTCCTCAGGTAAGGCCAGAAGGCTCAACCAAGAGAATCTTCTCATGACAGAACCAGATACAATTGCCCTAGAAGAGGCATCAGCAGTGTCATAGCTGCATTTAACGGAATGGCAAGCCACTTTAGAAGCAGAAAGGGCAAACGTCGTACTGTCTGAATCAGGCATATAAGACATCCCCTCTGAAAGTTGGGATAGAAGAGCCAGGACATATCTAGTCTGGTAGATCTGATAATTAATGGTCTTAAAGGCCAAAGTAACAGAAGTTTACACTGTTTCCCACATGTCTGTCCATAGCATGGCTGTCCTTGTTAAAAGGTAAAAGCTTGGATGGCTTCTCTGTGGAGATGGAAATAACAGTAGGATCAACATAATGGCTATTCTTACAAATACTTATGATCCTCTTGAACTTTTTAAAATCTGTCAGTTTTTTTAGGGGTCAAAGGTTGACTGTACAGAATCTGAGACACTATTGCAAATTTATCCAAAAGAGAAGCTAAAACAGGATAGGCTGCAGAAAGTCTGGGTGAGTCAGTTTATCAGGGTTCATACCTCTTTTGAACCTCAGAAACCTGTGAACATTCCTACTTAACGTGTTTCATCATACAGACCACTGTATCCCCACAAGATAATTCCTCAAAAGACGAATCAGGGGACAATGAGTCTTCTTCATCAGACCCCAGGGTAAGTGGAGAGTGGATCTGGGAGGAATATGCCATGGATTTTTCACCAAACTCCAATTCTTCATCAGGAGAATTAGAATCCTTAGGTCTCTTGAAAGTATGGAAGACCAGGGGAAAAAAACAGGGACAGATAACTCTTCTGTAGGTTTTAGGGCCATGAGGGCATTAGACAAGCCCTGTGTAAAGTCCTGCCACTCTCTGTGCAGATCCTTAGTGACAGAAGCCACATATTTGGTTTTCTGTTTCTTTTTTTTAAAAGAACATCTGCTTTAACAAATCAAGGAGGTTCAGACCCCTGCTTAGATTTGGTGAGGGTAACATGCACCTGTTCCCTTACTAATATTTGTGGATCACCCTAGACCCCCCCAGAATATAATCAGCCATGGCTGCACCTCTACATCTATAGCAGATGTATGCACAGATTTGGTAGATATGCAAGTGGACAACTCCATGTCAGTCTCCAAATGGGTCATGGCAGAGGCAACTGGCATTGACATCAGATGGCCCTTAGGTTCTTTATATAACCCAAGGAAGACATCTGGTGGCAGATGGACAGTAGCAGGATCAGTACCTGTCTTTTTAGCTTTTTTTCTTGAGCTGAACTTTGGGACAGGTGGATTTGGCCATGGTATCATGAGCCAAAAGCTTTAGATGGTGTTTTTCCAGATAAATAGAAAGGGATGACAGATGACTGTATTGAGTCTTAGGGACAAATGCCTGAGAAATCTCACACTGTGTATGGTTCGTGTGTTGCACTCAAACAAAAAAGGCATTTTACATGTCTGTCTTTATGGGGAATCTGCCTCAAAAACTAACATTTTCCTTTCCTAGATGACATGAAAACAAGCTACAAAGAGGGAAAAATAATGGAAGGAACCCCAATAGCCACTTATCTTTAGAAGGCTTAACAGAAGAATCAGCTCAGTGCGAGGCATATAGACTGAATTCAGAGGTAACTTTCAGACTGGCAGCAAAGAAATTCTGAGGATTAGGCATCCATAAGTCAAATATGTAGCTTACGCTTTGTATGCAGGACATATGGCTGAAGTGCAATGCCTGGAAGAATACTGTGACAGTGCTAAGGAAGGACATTAACTCAAGTTGAAAAAGTCCAAGGCCCAGATGGGCAAGCAAACAAAGTCTACCCCAAAAAACGCAATCCTCCAGTCAACATCAGGCAATTAGGCAATACAGGGAAAAGCAGCCTTGCAACTGTACGAATACCACACCATCTATAACACCCAAGAAAAATAATTAATGAAACTACAGCTATAGTCAGCCTTCTATTTTTAAAATTCAGAATACTCACTATTTTGTACAACGTGGAACAGTTGGGTAAAATGTATCACGTTTACTAACAACTAGGAAGGAAGCTCACACCATGATAAAACTGTGGATTTTATAAGTATAAAAAGTTCTTTGATACCCCAAGTCTGTCTTTGCTTGCTAGAATGATCATTTGGTTGCAATGTAAAATTTTCCTTTTACACTAGTTATAAGACAAAATGTTATAGCAATTGTAATATATTGTGTTTTATGACACACCCAGCTCTTCAAACATTAGTGCCTTGAGACAGCAGGAGCTCCACATGCAGAGATTAAATAATGATTTCCCACCACAAGTAATAAGATGCCCAATCGAGCCACAAGGTAGAGGTGCAAAACGATATGTGGCACAAACCTCATTTAGCTAAAAAACGGCCTCTGCTACTTTAAATCACTTCTTTTTCACAAATCAGCTGCACTTATCTGCTATCCTCATGAAAGGATGTCACAAAACAACAAATTATATTAACAGCAGAATTCATAAGGTAATTAATTATATTAACAGCAGAATTCATAAGGTGAACTCTGCCCTTTACAATCAAATTTACAAGACAACCTCTACAGAAATACACTAGCAGTAAGAATTCCTGAAGACTACAGCCTTGGACCCTTACTGTTCATGGATTTATTAACTTCCTACCTCCAATGTTAAGCAATTATTTTATATTCAGGTTACTTTACTTCTTTGGAAATAGTTCTTTCTCTCTCTCTCTTGCTCTCCCACCATATATTTTCATGCAGGAATTATTTAATACAGTTTGCACATTCATATTTCTTAATTTTCCATGGGCTAATCCAGAAAAATATACTAGGAAGCCTGGGGCATGTAAACAGTGGTTTTCCAAGGTGTCATATCATTAAGAGGAGACATAAATGGGGCTGTTAATACAGGCTCAGATGTAACAGTGAAACTGTATCCACACTTTACAGCTGCAATGCATAACGGGACTGAATGCGGAAAGACAAAAGTCAAAAGGTCAGATGTTGAAAACCTAGGAGCATTTACGGCTAAAACATAAACTATTACATTTATTAGTGTGTAAAATATACTGAAACATTGAATGCAAGCATCATCAGTGTGTTACCTTGTGACACTAAAAAACATGACAACATGAGGATATAATCCCATCATCTTCCTTATCTTTCTTTAGATGTAAGCCCACAGGGTGAAAGGCTATGTTTCTGTCATACTGAAATTTTATTAAAACAACAAGAGGTAGTCAACTACAGCATGCACCAAAAATTGCCATTCATACCTTACAGCTTCCACGCAACATACCTCTGAATGCAACTCCACAACTTTAGCCTCTTGAAAGTGTGGCAGTGTACCCGTGGCATGTTACAAGTAAAACATATGTTTGTCTGATGAAATAATAGTATACATATATTCTGGGGATTAGTCTTACCTGACATTTTGTGCAGAGGTCAGATATCCCTTAGGATGAAATCAACTATAGCACCAGTTTGTAACAACAAAAGGTCTCTGTAAAGTTGGATTTAATAGCTGTTTATAAAAGAGGCCATACTTCACTTTCTCAAAGACAGTGCACAATAAAAAAATCAGAAACTACTAAAAAGCTACTTGGGCACAAAACACACACATAGTGATCCAATGGGATGTACTTCTTCAGAGATGGTATGCAACCTTTACTGTAGATGATTCACGTAAACATAATGGACATATTGCTCTTCAACAGACACTGTATCCCCAAATTATACTGCAGTTGCCATTTGGTTTAATATATCATCGGATACCAAAAAAATCATATCCACATTCTCTATACTACTGATGCTTCATTGAGAAAAAAATTAAAAACATAACATCTGCAATAATGCTTTTTACTTGCTGCAATAGAGCTCTCCAACACCTCATAAATTGCCATAAAAAATTAATTAAACATAAGTAAATAGTGTATTGCGCTATGGTGTGTGTGTGTGTGTGTGTGTGTGTGTGTGTGTGTGTGTGTGTGTGTGTGTGTGTGTGTGTGTTTTATCACTGTTTATTGACCTTTTTTGTCAGAAAAGGGAAAGAGCATCAAATCACAGTAATGAATTTCAGATTGGAGCATTTAAACACTAAGCTCTGTCCCACTCCCACCAAGCCACAGCAACGAACAGCATCAGCCTGTCATTTTCTTTCTTCCACCAACTGCCTCCCATAACTCTTATCCTTCCATCTCCAAAACGTAGAATACTACCTCTTACAGAGCATAGAACACATGGACAAAACGTGGAACACAAGAGCACTTACAGCTTCAACTAGGAAGTTCACAGCTTGGGTAATAACAGTTTTTCATACTTATTAAAAAAGTTGTTTTGATAAGGTAATATGATTCAATATTATTTACCAAGCCTATTTGTTAAAACAAATTACAGCAATGAAAGTGTTACAGACCTCTTCAGTGTGGAACAGTGAGAAACATGGAATTTTAAACATACAAAACAAGGACTATTCCTTGTAATGCGGTATAGTTCAGAGCCAGGCTTTGTCTCCATCTCAGTCAGACAGCCATTTCTGGCAATTAGCTGTGATTACCAAAACTGATAAAAAAAAAAATAGTCACAGAAAGGTTTGCTGCTGTCATACCTCTCAGCTGCCCAGATTTTTGCAGAATGTCCAGATCTTTGCGTCATATATTTTGACTGTTCATCCTAACATTTATTGTTTTCTGGCAAATCATTTAGCCCTGAAGTTATTATATAACAACATGTATTTGAGTTTCATACTTTATAGCTTTCCAAAAATACATGCACATGAAAAACCTCTTATTCCAGCAATGTTCTAAGTTTGTAAGAGTAATATTTAATAATTTTCCCTGATTTTCTGCTTTTATCCCTGCATTATTTTTGGCTTTGTCCAGATTTCTTGCATTACCCCCTCATCCTTTGCCATAAAAAATTAAACAAAAGTAAATATAAGTGTGTTGTGCTGTGTGCTGTGTGTGTGTGTGTGTGTGTGTATGTGTGTGTGTGTGTGTGTGTATGTGTGCGTGCGTGCGTGCGTGTGTGTGTGTGTGTGTGTGTGTATGTATGTTTTACCACTGTTCATTGATCTATTTTTTGCCAGAAAAAGCATCTGCAGCACAGATCTAAAGGTGCCACTACGTAAAACCATGGATCTCAACTATCTTTGATTTTCAGAATGTCTCTGATTTTGCCTAATATTTTTTGCTCTGTCCCTGATTTTTGGGTAAATCAATGAGGATTAAACAAGTCAATGATGATACAGTTTTCATACTGCTCAGAAAATGCACATGCAGGCAAAAACTGTTATTCTATTAAAAATTTTAAAGTGAATTAGAATATTATTTAAAACTTGTCCCTGATTTTGTCCCCCAATTATTGTTGGCTATGTCCAGAATTTTTGAGCAAAGCTGAGAGGCATACAGTCTTCACCTATGTTGATTTTGGTAAAAGTTTTAAAAAAATGTATATTTTGCTATGGGCAATGGGTCAACTACCACAGTTTCAGCTGGCTTCTTGTCACAATTAAAAAATTAAAAAAGAAAACAATGTAACTGCAAAGGGAAAACTGCCCCTGAAGATCCACAGCTCTGCAATTCCTTGGACATCTCTATTCATGTGACTAGTTAACTAAACATTAGTGGGAAAGCACTGTAATCAGATCCTAAGGGCAAAAAATGATATGTGCTTAAACTGCACACTTCTTATTAGTCTGATATGCATATATGACTACACATCATGAACTCAGAAAGCACTGTAATCAGTTGCCATTAGCAACCATTCGCATGCACTCAGACATTATAGTAATAAAATATAGGTTGGCTACCTATATCTTATTACTATGATGTGAAAAAAAAAACACATTTTTAGCATTTGTCTTAACATTTTTTATTGACACCCTTTCTGAGGCACCTGATGGGCTGCTCGCCATTCTGACTTTTAGTCAGAAAGGTATAATTTATGTTACTTGGACAAAACACACACATACACACACACACTTTGCTGTATTGTGTTGGGGCATTGTTGTTGATCTTTTTGAAATGTCTATTATATTCAGCATTCAGTTTGTACCAGACAATATTAATAACAGCAGTTTGGATTTGACTGACGGTAGAAAAGGATATGATATGTTTTGTTTAATGTTACTCAATCCAGAAGAAAGACAAAAATAATCTCAATAAGTCCCAGGAAGGGAAAATTCCTGTATACAACACCATAGGTTCATAGGTTCTTATTTAAGTAGTAGACCAGCTGCCCCTCTGGGCCATTCTAAGTCTAGGAAAGTTTTCTTTCAAGGGTGAAAATTAAACCCTGTATCTTGTGTCTGTGAGGTAAACACCTTAACCATTATACTACACCACTAAACCAAGGTGACACAGATTCATGTATAGGCTATTGTCCTAGTGGGACAGCTGGGTGAAGGAGATGAATACCTGATGGCCTGTGCTTGGGTCTGTCTCTCAGTCAGAATGGTAGAATTTGTGCTACCTGGACAAAAAAATAAGCACACACACACACACACACACACACACACACACACACACACACACACACACACACACACACACACACACACACATTGCTGTACTGCCGTTAACATACATTTGATCATTGAGGATTGAGTGAGGGAAATGAAGCATAGCTCATAACAGAAAACTCTTTGAGCTTATAATGCAATGGCCCTGAGTGTCCACAACCCTTCATCTACCCACTGAGAAAATGAAAAAGATAACTCAGCAATAAATATACATCTGGTTACTTGATGCCACAAGGAAGTTGGAATGGGGTGAGGAGTTAAGGGACAAACACTTTTTTACCGAAAAGATGATTCTATTGTACATAGCTGAACCATGTGCCAGCCTGATAATGTTTGTCTCAGATTTATACGGATACCAAGTTTAATTGCAATCACTGCTGTAAGATAAAATCATAGATACATGATCTGTTTAATTTATCTATAAAGATCAAGGTTATGGAATCAAATAGAATTCACTTTTCTCAAAGATGTAGAGATCTCAGAGTTATTATATCTAAGTGTTGGGGTCTTGGAGCACACCTGCCATCAGTGGGAGGAGCCTGGGGAGACAAATCCCCCTGTAAAAATATATTCAGAGGGCTACATTAAGGAAGTAAGTTTTAGTTGTTACCACTTCATTCTAAGTTTGATACTTAATGATCTGACTTCTAAGTGCATGTCAGTTATGTATTGTACTTCTGTAAGGAAGCCACTTTTATGTTATGTTCAATCCTCGATGGGATTCAAGATCCAGTGTGAAGTCCAGGAAATCAATACTGCTGTTAGACCTTTGTGTTTCAAAACTTGAAAAATGACGTGGTCTCACTGAGATACTTGCTGAAATCATTCAGCTCAACATCATTTCCCACCCATAACAAAAAGATATTTTTGCTTAGATAGCTTAACTCCTATTGGTGTCTGTTTGTTTAAACAGTCTTGGATTTTAGGAAATTGCAGGAGCTGAAGAAGGCTTACATAGCTGAAAGCGCTTATCCTGTTTGTTTTACTATGGAACATCTTAGTTTTATTATGGAATACCCTGATTTTACATGAACTGTGTTGTTCTAAGTGTGCTTAAACATTTTAAATATATTAAAGCCATATATATCAAAGAGTTGGACCGTGTCCTCGCCGAGGTGGTGAGACCTTGCTTTATTTCCGTATATGCAATTAAAATAAATTATAACACACAGATGAAACAAGAATATTCTGATACTAATTTAAATAATAATATACAAATAATAATGTGCAATTAATTAAGCTTTGTATCTCTTAATCTAGCTATCAGCAATGAAATGTTAACTGACTGGGCACTTGCCAATGGCAAAACAGTGTGACTGACTGTGTTGTCCTGGAGTAAACTAGTGACAGCATTTAGAAAGGTTACCGTATCAGATAAGAGTACCCGCGGTGGTGGTGCTGCGGTAGTGTTGTCGCCTCACAGTAAGACGCTGTCCGGTTCGATTCTCAGCTAGAGCGTCTTCTGCGTGGAGACATGTGTGAATGGGCATACCTTCGTTGAAGGTTGTGCATCAGGGCTGGTAACTCGGCACGTAAAAATGAACTACCAATCATTAGCGGACCGGAGTTCCACTGTGGCGACCCCTAAGCGGGAAAAGCCAAAAGACACAACAACCGTATCAGATGAGTGGTGTACATCTTGTGGTAATCGTTTCTGATTCAGAGAAAGATCTACCACAGTGCTGCATGACTTTGTGGTGTATCTCACAGTGGGTTGTCTGTGCAGCTTATTGTAAATACTAATGAGCAGGTCTTCACTTCACAGATGCATGGTACAAGATTTAATTCTATCCTCGGGCTATTGGCTAGGTTTAAAATGGTCCTTCATGGCAGTAAGCCTAGTATTAATCTATGGACCTATGATTGTAAAAGTCCATGAGTTATGAGTGATTGGGTGCATATTAGAGGCAACAGCAAGATAGTTCTATAAAATCAAGAATATTTGAGAAGGATGGGGGGAGGTTTTGGTATAAAAGCAGGTAGGAACACTAGATGTCACCAGGGAAAATATTTAAGCTATTGCTGGGACTCATTTGAAAGGCTAATCGAGCAACAGCTCTAGCATTATAATGTACTTTATGATCAATACGAAGCATGAAGCTGGTATGTCTGGCATTATTGACTGACTGTAAGGATTTGTGATTTGTGAGGGCAGGGACAAAAATGACATGAGATATCCAGAACATTCTGTCAACTCAATGTCAGGTAAGAGATATATGTGTGTCTGTGTGTGTGTGTGTGTGTGTGTGTGTGTGTTGAACAGTGAATGAGGGGGATGATTGTACCAATGCAATACATAGGCCGCCAGTGGTGACTACCAGAGGAAAGTGATGAGATGTACTCATGATAGTTAAAGGCAATACAGAGACATGCAAATTAGGTGATGATGAGGTCTTAATGCAGTATGGCTAACATGTCTCTGAATCGCATCTGCCACATTGTAGAAACATTCCTTTTTTTTCCATAGCTCTTACTGCTAGTGGTGGAGATCTTTCTGAATCTTCAGATATAACTTAATAATTGAAATATACTTAAAATGCATGTAATCCAAATACCAATACCCGCGGTGGTGGTGCTGCGGTAGCGTTGTTGCCTCACAGTAAGACGCTGTCCTGTTCGATTCTCAGCTAGAGCATCTTCTGCGTGGAGACATGCATGAATGGGTGTACCTTCGTTGAAGGTTGTGCATCAGGGCTGGTAACTCGGCACGTAAAAATCAACTACCAATCATTAGCAGACCGGAGTTCCACTGTGGCGACCCCTAACCGGGAAAAGCCGAAAAACACAACAACAAGTTTCATTTGGACCATCTTCAGGTTGGGAATGAGGCTATATCCCTTGTATCCTTTGACTACAAGTCAGCTTCTGCTACTTGATAGGGTTTCCATGTGAATTCAGTTACTTAAATGTGCTTAACCATCCAGTGCTCACATGCTAACAAAATATAAATGCATACCTTTATAAAAACTTTCCAACATATGCTTCTGTTCTAAAAAAAATTCAGCTTTATGCTAAACACTCTTATGCAATAATTTTGTCTCTGAAACAATTTCTTCCACTGTTCTAGGGATAGCCAAATGGGCAAAGCTTTATATGTACTATATATACTATTGTGTCAGTTTTTTACAAATTATTTATTTTATGCAATGAGATATGCTAGAATATTTAACCAGCATACTTAATGTGGTTTACAGGTATATTTTTTTGTGAAATGGCTTGCTATTTACCATGGTTTCTGGATAGCTTTTTGTTAAGTGGCTTTTTTTCCAGAATGTCTGGCTTTTTTTTTCTTTTAAGCTTATTATTTCAGTAGTTTTTCATTTATTTATTTATTTTTGATAGTGAAATATGTACTGTACAGAAATATGCACTTCCTAAAGGTTGGGTGGGCTAAATAACTTTTGGGGGCTACATTAAGGAAGCTGGCATATAGTCCTAAAAATCCTGGCTGCATCCATTTCAACACTCACTGGACGTACTACTGGCTGCTAAGTTATAAGCATGTTACGACTCTAGTAGAAGTCCAACCTTTGATGTAGTACATGTGGGCAGCCTGGGAATTCTGTGGACCTCTGAACACCTCCAGATGTGATGAATATGTTTAAAACGTTAATGACCATTGCTTTCAGTTCAGTAGAAGTCTTTTTTTTTTTTTTTTTACTTTTATTCGCCCTGGTTAGTGGACCCACATGCAACTGTTGCTAGTTATGCTTGTTTTCCCGTTTTCATTCATAGTCAGTTACATAATATTAATTACATAATATCAATGTCATTCAACGTGTCAAGACAGAAAACAGAAAATAATGCATTGTCACTGTGCCTCAGAGTACAATACTCCAGACATATCTGCAGTTGTGGTATTTATTATGTAGACATGTTTATATTAATATCACGATGACCTTGTAACATTAAAACTATTTTATGGTATCAGATGATGATTTAGGTAATGAAGAAAAATAACAGTGATAATGCCAATCTAACTTGTACAGCTTCAGAGATATGCAGGATTGCTGAGATGTGAACATCATGCATATTTACATAACGAATATCTAAACAATTGCCTCCATTATTTTAGGCTTTACTCAGATTTCTTGTGTTTAGAGGTTGAGTGAATTTGAACAACAGGACTGAGACATAAACGAAAAAGAAACACACAACAGACAAATTAGGAATGTTAATTTCATAAGCAACAATCCATCCATCTGTCCACAATCTCTTTTCCCATTTTTTTTGCACATGGAGTCAGGGGTGCCACTTCAACAGTGACAATCATCTAGAGCCAAGGTTTACAGCACTGGTTGGCTAGCCCTGCCACGGTTGTTCTTCCATGGCAAATACTCGCATGCATACTCACACCTATGACCAATTTATAGTGTCCAGTCCCCCTACTGCATGTCTTTGGGATGTGGGAGGAAGCCTCTGCTCCTTGAGAATAGCCATACGAACACAGGGAGGGCATGCAGACTCTGAAATTTCATAAACAAGAATGAAAAGTGGCAAAACATGTAAACAGAAAGAAAAACCCGTATGGCTGGAGCTGATTCTTTGAATATATATATAAGGGGATATGTGTATAATATATTGGGTCAAGTACGTCAAATGCTGTGGGTGTCAAGTATGTTTTAATTCGAACAAGGAAGTTTGAATATTTTTGGTAAGGAAAGTGGGATGGAGTTGGGAGTGTGTATGTTTGTTTGCCAGTTAGGGTAAGGGTAAGGGAAAGGGCTAGTTATGGGTATAGGTTTTATGTTGTGTTGTTTGTGTCTGTTTGTTAGGTTTAGAGTAATGGTTAGATTATGGTATAGATGTAGTATTGTGCATGTTTGATGGTGTGTGTGTATATGTGAGTATGTCTGTGTATGTGCGTGTGCATGTGTGTGTGTGTGTGTGTGTGTGCATGCACACCCGTGTGTGTGTGTCTGCAAACACACATCTGAATATCCTGTGTTGTCGTATTTTTATGGAAAGGGGATTTCATAAACTAATGTGTAGGGTTAGGAAAGGGGCAGGGTTAGTGTGCAGAGACATGAGTAAGGTGAGAAGGGGGGCTGAATCTTAACTTGTCTCTGCCTTGGCCCCTAAGCCTAACCCCACACATTAATTTATGAAAAGAAACTTTCCCTAAGAGTATCACTAATCAGACAAACTTGATCTGAAGTAATTGTAAGATTATGGTTAAACCATCAGAAAAAAATAATATTTGTTTTTACTATTTTGATCATTAGGTGTTTGTTTTTCTTTTCTTTTCAGTAAGTTAATTTTTAGTGTTCATGCACTTTTACTCAGGGATACATATCTATAATGCATATAAGAGAATTTCAGAAACAAATATACATGCCTATTACTGAAAAGATAACTAGCCGTGTTCTTTAAGTATTGATATCAGATGTAGCTAGGTTGGGGCAAAGGGGACTGTGCCTCAGGCACAGAGTACTAGGCAGCATGATTGGCAGATGCTGAGTGGTCTTCAGTGCATTACTGACGTTTAGAAATAAATGCTAGTATTACATTTGTAGTCAGAAATGAAGCACTTTTGAATGTTAATGTGTGATACTGCAACTGCTGCTTTGCAACAGTTTAAAAAGAAAGAACATGGAGTAGAGAGATGAACACCACAGTTATTAAACAGTTAAACTACAGTAATGCTTTGGTAGTTCTATTCCAGAATTTTCTACAGACAACATTTCTCAATTGTGTAGCACAGATTTGCACTGTATAAACTGTACATATAGACATTATTAAGCAGAGACAGCTTCTGGCAATACTGGAGTGCATCAAAAAATTCCTGCTTTGTACTCACAATGTCATATTTTGTCAACCAGTCCATCTTGAATAATAATAATTTATTATATATATTATAAATACACACACACACACACACACACACACACACACACATATATATATATATATATATATATATATATATATATATATATATATATAAATGCAGTCCTCCAAATACATTCTCAAGAAATACATTTCAGTGGTTATTCTTTATAGCCACAAAACTGTTGTTAAATGAGAAGTCAGTCTTATCTTTAATCAAGTTGTATCCAGGCAAAACTATATACACAGAAGGCAATGACTTAGCCAGTATTCTATTCACTTCATAAGTTCACAGGTAAGTACTAGGCAATCAGCTTGCAGACCACTTCAAGCCTAGTGAAAAAAACCCTATTCAAAAGTTCAATCTAGCCTCAAGGAGGGCAAGACAAGATAGGCCAGGGGAGAATTTGACGCTGCCCATCCAGTTATCTAGGTTTACCTTGAAGGTGACAAGGGTGCTACTTTGCTTGAAGTGTAATGAAACTTTGTTCCAGAGATGAGGGATACACTGGGTGCTCAACTTTTACCTACCTTTTACAATATTCCCCTCCTCCTCTCTGTACCTTTCTAACTCCTAGCTGTCACCTTGCCTGTACTCTTTCACAGCCTTCCTGTCAGCTCCTTTCTACCCTGAGCTCAGCTAAAAGCTCTGTAACATATTTATACTCGTGTTATTCTGGAACGCATGGCATCGTTACCTGACTGTGAAACTTTATTGCTGTTTCTGCTGTTACTTTCTTTTCATGCGATAGTTCTGCTCAAAATACCTCATTCTATGTATCAATATATTTCACTCTTGCATGTTATCAAGGATCACTTGTATGCAATTAATGAAATGATAGTTCTGCTCTAAACTTCCTATGTATTTATATCTTTGATAGATCTGCTCAATATCTCATTTGTATTAATTTTGTTTACCTTTTGTATGTAAATTATTGTATTAATATTTTTTACTTTTGTATGTTATTAATGTGGAGCTTTTCTCCCCGGGCCTCCTCTGAAAATGGTCTCTTCCTAGGCCCAGTGGACTTTCCTGGTTAACAAACGCAATAAATAAATAAATAAAAATATATGAATCTATCATGCCAATGGTCTTATTTATCTGCTGGTGAAAGTTTAGTTCCTTTATCAGAGGATTTGGTGTACCATTAGGTTTGCGAAGGAATAGAAGATCAGACAGGGTTGGATCTTTCATGGCACAAAAGGCTAAGGCTAGACACAGATCTCCATGGAGGAGTCTGTAAGAGACCAATCTTACAAACTCTTATTAGAAATCTTCTACTCTCTATAAGAAGTATTTGAGGGGTACTTAGTAAAAATGTACTAAGCTGAAGAAATATAGTATTCCTGGTTATACCCTTGGGATGTAAGAATTGGGAACATCAAACTGTTTAATTATAGGCCTAAGAAAAAATTCTAATTGGTCCAATTACTACTGAGCATGTCTTAAACAAACATGGTTTTCTTGACTTATATATTGTAAATAAGCTTCTTTATTTCCTTTGGAAATATATTTAATTCAGTTTTAGAAGTAAATGAAAAATACGCACAATGTGAGTCATTACAGAGTGAAATATATTTATGTGTGGTGTTTTACACAGTGATATAGCTATTAAGAAAGACATAATACTGAAACACCTTGGTTAGTGTGGTTACTGTAATATATTTGTTGCACTCGTGGCACTGATTAGTTTGAAGAAACTTGGTTTGCTAGTAAAACACATTAAAAAAATATATTTATATCTGTGATTCTGAATGGTTTCTTCATGAGTGTGACTCAGGTTTATATAATGATACCACATTTACCACAGAGTGGTACTTACACTGATCTCACTTGTGTTTCTTTTTTGTTTCTTTTTCCTTATAAAAATACATGATGAAAAACATTTCTGTTGGTTTTAGTGTTATTCATTTATCCACCTATTTTTTTGGAAAAAACATTCAGTAATTATGTCTTTATTTAAATATGTATTATTGTAGTGCATTGACCACTTCCTATACACTAAATAAATATGTCCACCCCTGATTAACTACATACCCCTTTCTGTCATCCAGTGAAGGAGCCCAACTCTGGTTAGATCACCACTCAGTAAAGATCTCAGAGAAAAATCTTTCACCAAAGTTATATAATTAGCAGGGGACTTCAGTGACTTTATAAAAGTAAAAGTTTGCACAGCATTCCGAGAAGAGCTACTCAGTCACCTGCAGTAAGAGTGTAAGTGTTCCTCTATTGACAGTGGTTAAGCCAGCACTACATAGTTTGCACACAAATCTTGCAAAGCTACCTGACTACCATGATCTCTCACAGAATGTCATTCACTGTAACACTTAAATCAATAATGTATGTAATCAGCATAGTATGTATTTGTTGTGAAAAGTATGACAATTGTAAATATGGACATACACACATCGTTTATTGTGTCAGTTCCTTAAACATGTATATAAAAATTGAACTTGTGAACATTCTTTAGATATGTCATACCATCTCATTATTATTCCTGCCAGAATGGCTAAAAATGTGTCCACGGACCAGTCACATACTCAGTTAATGAAGTGAAACAAACAAACAAACAAACAAAAAACAAACAAACAAATATAAAATAAACAAACCAACCAACCAACTAATAATAAGTGAAATGAATGAATGGATAAATAAATAAAAGAAGCCTGTCACTGGCTGAGACACCATATCATGTAGATTAATTGGCTGAAAGAGATTCCCATCTACATGCTGCATTTTGATTGGTACAGAAATTATGAGCTGTTCACAACATAAATATGATTTAAAGATTAAACTGTGACAGCAGTGTATAAATTGATAAGGTACATTCACATGTGTAATCTACAATGCAGAAAGTACAAAAAAAAGTTAAACAAAAAGATGTGCATGTAAAAAAGATTGTTACCTACTTGAGTATAATTTGAAATACCAGTGCTTCATTCATTAGTTTAAGTGTGGGATTACTTGTGATCTTTAGTCAATTACTTTTTGTTGACAATGTTAGTTTCAGAAGGCAAGCCTCTTCTTGAGGGAGACCGATACTGAGTCAACTAAAAGAGACCTTCTAATTTTAACTTTAATATTAGTGTTTAATGTTTTACCTAAAAACAAAGAATCCTTCAGGTCAAATGCAAACTTGCAGTCATCAACCCAATGATCAATATTTTTTTAAACTCAAATATCTTATGGTTCTGATAATGCAGGGAAGTCTGCTTTAGAGTACAGGAATGGATGCTGTAATCATTCTATCTTTTTTTTTGGTAGTATGCTTTATACCATACCTCTCAACTCTCCAAATTTTCTCAGAATGTCCAAATTTTTGCTTCATATTTTTGGTCTGTTTCTCATAAAATTGTAGTTTTCTGGCAAATCATTAACAAATCATTGATGATTGAAGTCAGAAAGTAACAACAGACATTTAAGTTGCAGACTTCATATCCTTCAGAAAAATTTGTGTTAATGCAAAACCTGTTATTGTATCAGTTTTCTAAGTTTATAAGAGCAATATTTAAAAATTGTCCCTATTTTTGGGCCTTTGTTCCCCCATTATTTATGGCTTTGTCTAGATTTCTTGCTGTAAGAGGTTGAGAGGTATGCTTTACAATAAGGCTGAGTTTTCTGAAATCGTAGGCCTGCCTCCTTGGCACAGACGGCTAAAGCCCTGACAATGACCTTGATGACCTTAGTTTAAGTAGCAGCTCAGGAACTAGATGTGTGGGGCAAAGCAGGGTGGGAGTGAGCAGTTGATGCTGTCACACATCCTAAAGGAGAGGAGCTGTGGGTTCTGATCACTGACCGCATTTGCATCCAGCAAGCAGAGTCTTGCCGTCACCAATAATGCAGCACAGAGTAAAAGCATGGCCTTGGACTACTATTTAATTGATGTTAGCCTTAGATCAGCACTCACATGCTTGGGGATGGCATAGCAGACCCTCATAGTGACATACTTGTCCATGTCAGCCACCAAGGGGTAGAGTTAGAGCCATGCAGAAAAAAAATCATCTTTTGTGTCCACATTTATGTATTTTATTTATTTAGGCTTTGTTAACCAGGTTAGTAAAACATTCTTTTTTCGGGGGAGACCTTGGGTGGCATTCATACTGACTAGGGAAAATATGGCCAGTACACTATGGAAGTTTTTTAGCAGAGGGAATCAGAGGGATCCTGACTGAGAGAGAAGGAGAGAGAAAGAGAGGAAAACACAAGAATGGTGGAAACTGGTAGTGATCACAATTTACAAAGTAATGTTGCTGAACAGAATGATAGTGCTATTGTTTATCATGCCACACTGCCTGTACAATCACCAGGAAGAGGTCAGACAGCATCCTGACCACCTTCCACATTGGGTCATGCCTAAGGTGTTTTCCAGCAGGGTCAGGCTGTGATGTGATTGTGCTAGTTTTAAAAGTAGCCTTTCCAGGTGGGTGATGGGGGCATCCAGCACTTGTTCATCAGATCTCTTATCACCTCCACCAACTCCTTGTGAGTAACAAATTCACTATGCATGGCAGAGCCATTGATAGGAAAAATGGCACTTTCTGATGATAAAGCAACACCCGGGGCATGGAGGTGGACACTATTCTGGCCCCCTGTGCAATCACAGGGTTGGCAGCTTGTGATGTAGCTTGGAGAGATACACTGCCTGGTTGAGCACTGTAGAGCCAGCATACAGTACTGGTACTGCCATGGCAACTGCTGTACATAATGGCAAAACAAAGGGAGAGAAATAACATAAATAAATAACGGTACTTGCATATTATCGCAACCACCACGTTCTACATGGTTCACTCTGCAGGTGTGCATGCTACAGATGGGGTAAACAGCATGACTATAAGTAAAAGTGGCACTGTTTAGATTGTTATGTTACAAAACACAATTGAAGTGTATCATGGTGAAATTAATGTAGTACAAATTAATGATAATACACTGACATTTGGAAAAAAAACAAAATCATTTGTAATATTTCTGAGGCAGCAGCGGCTGTATCCTAATTTGGCGTTGAGCGGGCCTGTGATCCACACATTGATACAAAGTCTGTCACTGTTTACCAGCTTAGCCCGACCAGACATTTTTGCCTAAAAAAATCCTACAAACACTAAACAATTCCCTGAGGTTTTACTGGAAATACCCCTTGACAGAGAAAACGGCAAAACGCTTTTACTAACAATGACAGGTTATGATGGGGGGCAAAAACAACATTGTGATGTGGCAAACATTATAGTTATTGTTTTACATGGCAATGGAAATCCTCCTGTTTTCAGGCAGAGTCAGTATGTTGTTGCCTGTGGAAGGAAATGCTGCAAAAGGGAGTTTGATTACACGAAATGCCACTGATTTAGACGAGGGTACCAACGATGAAGTAGTTTTCACTTTCAGTGATATTACGGCATCAGAGTGAGTCATTCAGAATGTGGTGGTTGCGATAATACGTAAGTACCAAAATAACAAAATAAGTTATAATGAAAGGACAGGAAAGGCAGGAAAGTAAGGGAGGGAAGAGAAAAAACAAATAGGCATAAAATCAGGATTAACTCTTAGACATAAATATCAATAAAGATTGTGATACCAAATATGAACAGAGCTGCAAAAACTTAAACAGCTGGTAAG